>NW_006159858.1:6595719-6596826 GCF_000334495.1 Tupaia belangeri chinensis
ACATTCATTCCCTGAGCATCATCACAACATACTAAATGTGGTTTCTCATCTAGAATAAACTGCATAGTGGCTTAATCATGCATGTTATCATCAATAATATTCCATTTTTACTTTCATACATATGTATATGTATATATATGTTTTTTACCCCATGTTTGACCCCCTGCCCTTTCCCACTCTCTTATTGACTTTATTCTGATCCAGTCACTCTAAAGCAATTTAAGAGAAAAGGGTTCAGGTGAAAAAAAGGATCAGACTCATCAGCTTGGGAGATTTGGGCCCAGCATCCTGTTGAGGATCCTCCAATCAGGCTAATGCAGAGAGGAGGGCGATGTGAGCCATCTCCCTTCATGCTAGACTACCAGACACTAGAGACTGCTGTTGTAGAAACCTGTCGAGCCCCCAGGTGCCCAGCAGCAGTGAGCAAAAGCAGCAGTGGTGATTGATTACTGGCACGGCAGAGGCACGGGAATAAGGGAGAACAGCATCAAATGGGCATTCGGGCAGCAGCAATTGGCAGCCTGAAGCAGCAGAGGGAAGCTGCAGCTGTGGCGGGCTGGATGCCTGAGTGCATAGGTGATACCTTCTGGGGCCTCGCATTACCTGGCAATGGAGGCCTTGGAAGTGAGTTGGGAATCTTTCACATGCTGGTGGGGGCGAGGAACCAGAGAGCCAAGAGCATTCAGGTTAATGAGAACTGATTTGTATTCTCAAGCTGCTGAAGCTTGAGGGCCTTCCAGTAATCTTTTAAACACCTATTGCCTGGTAAATACTGTTAGTTTCCTTTCTTTCCCTTCACTTCTTCATAAGGGTTGTATTTGGGGACCTTATCCTAATTTATTAGTGTAATATCAATACCTAGTTCGTCTATTATCATTTTGCATAAAGTTTACTAAGCAAAGCTAGATTCATTCAAGTTGTGTTAATATATGTATATACATACATATACCCCAAGGTATCAATTTAAATAACTTTTTTCTCAGTGTTTTTCCCTTCAACTCTGTTGTAAGCCAACATGAATCCAAATTGATGAAGTTCTGGAAAGAAAACCAGGGATACTCTTTTCTGAAGGCTTTTGCATATGTTTTCTCTTTACCTATGTAGGGA
>NW_006159858.1:6596857-6655284 GCF_000334495.1 Tupaia belangeri chinensis
CTGTATGGCTCACTCACCTGGGGTGTGTGGCCAAAGGTCACTTTCTTAGCAAGATTTCTTGAACACCTTAATTAGAATTGCAACCATCCACCAGTCTCTTTGTGTCCCTTCCCTGCTTTTTATTTTTCCCCATCACACTCATTACAACTGAAACACCTTTGCTCATGATTTGTCTGCCTCCCACACTAGAAAGACAGAGACTTTTTTCAGTCCTGTTCACTTGTGTATCTTAGAGCCTGGAGGAGTGCCTGGCACGTAATAGGTTCTTAAATATTTCTGTGAACGTTATTAAAATGTCACATCTTTCATTAATATTTCTGCCATTCAATGTTGCTTGGATTGAAAGCAGCGTTTATTTGCTTAGTGCTTTTCTTGATGTATCTAAGAATTCTTTCTTGCTACATTTAAGTCCAAATAAAGGGAAAAAAGGATGCATAAAGGAGTAAGAAAAATGTCTCATAGAAAAGCAAATGAAGACACATAAAGCTAGCATTGCCTCAAAGCCAAAAGAAGATAATTCAGTCCTGGAAAGCTAAAGGCTCCATACCATGTGATAATACAACAATAACAATAATAATAGTAATAGTGAAAGCTGTTAGTGGGTACCACCTGCAATCTAGGGCTTCATTTTCTAGACATGTAATTAAGTATCATAGAATTGTCTTTCAGGAGCTTAGAATTCCTGTGACCTTATTGGGAAAGGGGGTGGGAAACCACAAGGAAACTGACATGAAGATACATAATAACAGGAAGTAGGAGTAGCAAAAGGAAAGGGAGGAGGAGAAAGAGGGGGAAAGCAGAGGGGATCAGGCCAAAATACTCCACTGCCGCCACCCCTTGCCCATTGCTGAGAACTTTCATTTGCTTCTCGCAATGATTCTGCTCTTGATTTCAGCATCAACCCAGGCTCAGATGAGGTACATTTCCCTCAATGTTTAAAATCAAACATTTAAAATCATCCATGACATTTCCCTGGGGAATTAGTGACAAGCGTTTAAAAAAGAATCACTTAAGACTTTTTTCTATAATGTTTTATAGTTGTGAGGCTCTCAGCTCAACCATATTTGCAAAGCTTCTGAGCACCAGAGGATAACAGAGCCACCAGAATCTCTCCCTTGGAAAAGAGTCCTATTGGTAGGTTTGGAGATTCAGCCTTAAGGGGCTGGCAAGCACGCGAATGGATAATTAGGGGTAAAGTGAATCTGGGAACTTGTTCTCAGCAGTGTGTGGCATGTACAAGCTCACAGTCACTTTGACTTTCTTCCTTTGAACTACTGAACAAGGCTAAAAACATCTGGTTTTAAATATATAACAGGAATCTAGGCACAACAAGTAAAATGCCATCCTGGCCCCTTTCAAGCGAAACAATGGTCAGTATTTGAATCTGAGGAAACACAGCAAAGAATCAAAGGGCTAAGAGAGAAAAGGAAGACTTCAAACTTCTGTTTATGAAGGGTTTATCCCCGAGAGGAGTGGAGTGGCATAGATTAGTGCCACAGCTCTCATTTCAGATGGAGAAATTATGCCAGGAGGGAGAGCTGCCTGATTTGCTTCATATTGCACAGGTGGAGCAGAGTTTTTAATAATTACTGTCTGACAGCAGCTGTGTATTTTACACCATGGCAACAATCAACTCCTGGTTTATTCTGAGTTGATAAAATGATCTAAGCCACAAAGACATTATTAAGAAAAAACAAAAGAAAAATGTCTATTTTATGGCTTGAAGACAGGGTTTCTCCAATTTTACCATGCTTTGGAATCCCCAGGAGCTGCTAACTTAAAATACAGATTCCTCAGACTTAACCTCTGAGATTCCTGGTTATAATCTTTGAAGGTGAGGTGAGGTCACAGGAATCTGTATTGTTGACAAGTCTGCTAGGTGACTGCATGCATGCATGGAGCTCATAATCCCCCCCTTTTTTTTTTTTTGAAGGTTTTTGCTACAGAGAGAGAGAGAAAGAAAGTGAGAAATCACCCACCAGGGGGAATGGCCACGCCACAATCCCTTCTCCTCCATTCTTCTCTCAGGATCTTGGGCATGCACACACATGTGCCTGGCATGAGTTTAAGCCACTGGATCTGGGACTTGAACCACGGTCGACTACATGGAGTTAAGCGACATAGCCATTACACCAACTGCTGGTCCCCATAATCACATTTTGAGTGATGCCGCTTGGATTATGGCTGTGAGCCGCTAGTCAAATTGCAATTCTAGTGCTCCTTCCTAAAGCGGTACTACAGGCAGTCTCTAGAGCTGCACTGGTTCATACGGAAGCCACTAGTCACATGTAGCCACTGGGCACTAGAAAGTGGCTAATCCAAACTGTATACCGTAAGTGTAGAAACCTCTGACTTTTAAAAGCTGTGCATACAGTTGATCCTCCATATCTGTGAGTTCCTATCTGCTGATTTAACTAACCACAATGTAGCCAGACCATGCCAACTCTTTTGAATAAGGGGGAGAAATGGCTTCCTAAGAGAAGCCGAAGAAACCTGTCTATATACTTTTGTTTTCACTTATCTCTAACTTGTTTCTAACTTATAGCTAAAGTTAAAATTACTTAAAAGTAATCTAGACATGATTTAAAGAACGCAGGAGGATGTGTTTAGCTTATGTGCAAGTATTATGCCATTTTATATGAGGGACTTGAGCATCTGTAGATTTTCGGTATCTATTAGGAGTCTTGGAATATTAAGGGCCAATAGGTAGCATGGAGGTTAAGTGGCTGGATCTCACATAGCCAACTCTGAGGCTTGAAAATTACTCTGGGTGCATGTACATGCATGCCCAAATCCCAAGATGGAATTGTGGCATGGCCATTCTCACAGGGGACAACTTTTCACTTTCCCTCTTTATCTTTCTCTGTCTCTGTCTCTGTCTCTCTCTGGCAAGTACACACACTCCATAGCAAAAACTAAAAAACAGGAACCAGCAGTTGGCATAATGGCTATGTTGCTAGACTCTGATGTAGTCGACTGTGGTTTGAGTGCCAGACCTGATGGCTTAAACTCACACTGAGTGCGTGTGCATGCATGCCCAATATCCTGAGAGGAGAATGGAGGAGAAGGGATTCTGGCGTGTCCATCCCCCCTGGGGGGTGATTTATTGCTTTTTATCTCTCTCTCTCAGTCTTTCTGGGGCGCACATGCGCCCTATAGCAAAAATCTCTCAAAAAAAAAAAGTAAAAAACAAAAAAAAATTACAAAATATCTGACATATGTGTGTGTGTCCCAAATCATTAAAAGAGTGAGAAATGGAGAAGATATTGCATTGTAACCATGTCCTATGGAGAGTGCTTTCTCACAGTCCTCATCTTTCTTCCCTTTCTTTCCTTCTCCCTCTCTCTGTGTCTCTCTCCAGTGAGAGCACATGCCCTCTGGGGGGAAAAAAAAAAGAAAGAAAAAGAGAAAGGAGGTACCCTGCCCAGATTTGGTAGAAAATTTTAAATTTATATGTTGAAATAATACTTTGACTATGTTATGCTACATAAAATGCTCATAAGATTAATTTGACCAGTTTTTTCCACATTTAAAAAAGTATTTGTCAGAGGGCAGTTGTGATCACCAGAGAGAGGGAAGCATTCCCATGATGTGGCACCGTCATGCCACAATCCCTTCTCCTCCATTTTTAGATCTTGTTGGGACTTTGGGCATACATGTACATTCCCTGGGCATGTTTTTCAAGCCACTGGGGCAGGATTCAAACGGCATGGTTGACCGTGTTGGATCTGGCTACTTTAACCACTAGGCCATGGGGCCACCCCTCTTTTTACTTTTTAATGTGGCTGCTGAAAGATTTGAAGTTATGCATGTGATGTGCGTTATATATTCAGAACTGCTCTATACATTGGTGTTTCAGGTCATAGGATAGTTTATAGACACTTCACAGACAAGAAATAAGTATTTCCAATTTTATGCCCTTTCATCTTATTTACATCCTTAAAAAGAAATAGAGGTAACTGAGTCTGGTCTAGCCTGTATAGCAGAAGTTAAAACAGATAGTCCAACCTGTAGAGATGTTGTTCCACCTACAAAATGTTTGCCCACACGATGTGTCCCCAAAATGTCACCAGCACTTAAAAAAGTAGCTTAATACATATTTTTATTTTCAGCATCTATTGAAAAATCTGAAGATTCAGCAATACTGAGCCCATCATCCCAAATGAAAAGCTCCTGCTGGCTCCAGGATGCAACTACCTCTTCAGAAGCCCTTGAGAAAAACACACAAGGTCGAGTAAAGTATTTAAATTCTGTCATTTAAAATTCAGTCATATTAAAACCATAGTTTTATTTTCCCATTGTGTTATCACTGTCCTACTTGTTTTCATTGAAGGGTATTTGTCAAAGTAGAAGGCTAGAACATGTGTTTTCTCATACTTTGTTAACTCGATGTATAACTCTTAAATATTTAGACACATAATGTGTGGACATCTATTTCTTGATACAGGCCTAGTAAAAATTAGGGTCAGATCCATCACTGGGAAACTAAATAAAGATAAATGAATACTTTACTGGTTGTCTTAGAACTGAAACAAGAGTAAACAGATTTTTAAAAAATGGTATTTAAGAATTTTTAATTTCCTTTTTTGGGGATAGAGATTTTTGCTGTAGGGCACATGTGCTTCCCAGAGAGACAGAGAGAGACAGACAGAAAGTGAGAAATCACTCTCTAGGGGGATGGACACACCACGATCTCTTCTCTCTTCTCCATTCTCCTCACAGGATCTTGGGCACATATGCATATGCACTCAACGAGTTTGAATTCACTGGATTTGAGACTTGAATTGTGGTTGGCCATGTGGGAGTCCAGAGACATAACCACTATGCCATCTGCTGGCCCCAGAATTTTTAATTTTCTTGCACATCTTGCTTAAGTCTCAGCCTGGAGGCATTAGGGTAGGATGGACTGGTACATCTGGTGGGTCATGGGGCCACAAGTGATGTCTAATTCACACTAGCAAAAACCGTGGAACTAAATCCTCCATATCAAACTTTTCCAGCTAGGGTCTCATTGCCAATCCTATGGAATTCTGTTTTTCACTCTATAAAGTAAATTGTTTATTGTCATACTACTAATTATTTTATAGAGTTGAACCTGTATCTTGAACCTAGGAAGAACCAGCCCTATTGACTCAAGAGAACATCAAAACTGATTTTGTATGTCTTAACTTTCTTTATATAAATTGCAGTCGAAACTATATTATCATTAAATAGTTAAGAAAGATATATTGAGTGATTGTTCTGTTTTGAGTATTATTTTAGGCTCTTGCAAAAGGTTGGGAAGTAGGGAATATAACAAAGTAGGAGACCTTGCACAGTGACTATAGTGCAAGACTATCATAGTACTGGGATATAGCCCTATGCCTTTGTTATCAAGCTTACCTTCCTGTGAGGCAGCTCTGTCTTGACAGTAACCATGAGTCATCTGAGGTGAGCACAGGCTTTCATTCTAGGGTCTAGGCTGAAACAATAGTCACTTGTTGTAGCACATTCTTCTCTTATAGGAGTATAGGGAGTAAGGCCACCATGTAGACTTTTTTCTAGCCTTGGCTTGTGTCACTTTTGCTGATATGCCATTGGACAAAGCAAGTTACTTAGCCAAACCCAAGATGGGAAGAAAAGAAAAGAGAATATTTGTGGAACCAAAAATCCAAACTATCCCAACCTCTCTAAAGGGAGAGTGGGTGGGTACAGGGCTCTCCATTGCCCACTTAGAATCTTAAGAAGTAAGATATCCCCTTTTTCTGGACCCCACCCTGGCTGAGTCAACTGAACAATCCAAAGAGAATGACTCGAAAATGGAGGACTCATGAGAGGGAACACTCAATTGGGATTTGTATCTTCAATCGCGCAGGGCAGTCACATCAATAGCTTTCTCCCCATATTATTCCTGGTGCTGGACCTTTGCTCTATTCTCTTTTGCCTAGCTTTCCAGTCATTCTGATTCTCAAAGTTTGGTCCTATAGCTTTCTAGATTCTGGTATTGACCCAGTTAATTGCTTTGTCCCCATTAGCCAGAGGTAGTTTTTGCTGTTTGTTACCAAGAAAGCTGACTGGTGGCAGTGGATACCATGTTTTTTCTGTGAAAAATATTCTATAGCTTGAGGACCTAACATTCTCAAAGGTAACCCTTACAGATGTATTACATGATATTCTAGGAAGCAAGAGTGTAAGATTAAAGGTTTTATACTTGTGATCTCAAATCTCAGCACTGGCACTTTCTTGCTGTATGGCCTCATTGTACAAGAGGATCATCAAAAATTCCATAGAAAATGAGTATTATGAAAAGTTATGCACGTATTTAAATTTTTATACCAAGATAAACTTATACTTTAAGGAAGTTTTGAAGTCTCTTGTATATAACTCAACTTTTCTAGGCTTTAGTTTTCTCATTTGTAAATGAGAATACTATTCAGCTAACCAGGTCTTTGAAAAGATTAAAACACTGTAACAGGTTTAAATCAACTAGCGCAGTATCAAGAATGCAGTATACCTTTAATAACTAGTATTTGTCACCTTTATTGTGGTAAAGTATTATTCAGAGTGGATATGCTTCCTAAAGGAAGGAAACTTTGAGTAAAGTCTTAAAGAAAACTAGAGTCATGGATTGGTAAAGGGAAAGGGAAGAGCATTCCAGAAAAAGGTACATGTAAAAGCCAAAATACTGGGCAGGACTTGATAAGCTGCATGTGCGAGATATAGAGATTGCCATGGCTATTTAGAAGGTCTATATCTACATAAGAAGGGAAAGAATATTCAAAGAAAGAGAACATCTGACACCAAGAGAGGTCCTTGAAGAGTGGAAGAGGTTTAAATTTGATGATTTAGTAATGGAGAGTCCTTGTAGGTTTTTAGGTTGACAGAATATATATCTATGTGCAGAAAGAGAGGTTATACATGTTATAACAATTTAGGGGGTTGTGTGGTGTGGTTTATGGTGAAAATGAAGGTGTAAATACAGTACAAGGTGATAAAAATCAGGGCAGGAATGATACCTGTGGATGTTGGATATAATGGAAGAAACCCATTTGAAGTATAGAGTGGACCTAGTAACTCTTTAGAAGAAAGAATAGAGAGGAATGTGAAATTATCTATTTTTTTTTGCAATGGCACTGAATTTATGAGTTACAATATATAACTTATAATTATGTTATTAATATTTAATTCACATCCATATATTTTACCATTTTAAAGTGTACAATTCAGTGATTTTTGCTATATTTACAAGGTTGTGCAAACTTTACCATTTTAAAATTCCAGAACATTTTGGAATCATGCCGAAAGGAACCCCCCTATCTCTTAGTAGTCACTCCCATTCTCCTGCCCCTGAAGCCCCAGTTGTCCATTTTTCTACTTCATGTCTCTGTGAATTTGTTTATTCTGGACATTTCAAATAAATGGAACCTTGTAATATGTTATACCTTTTGTGTCTGACTTCTTTCACTTACCATAATGATTTCACAGTTTTTCTATGTTGTAGCATCTATGAATATTTCATTCCTTTTTTCTGGTTGAATAATATTTTATTGTATGGATATATTACGTTTTATTATCTACTCATCAGTTGATAAACATTTTGGGTCGCTCCTATTTTTTGGCCATTATGAATAATCCTGCTATGAACATTTGTGTACGAGTTTTTATATGAACATATGTTTTCAATTCTCCTGGGTGTATACCTGGGAGTGAAATTACTGGGCCATATGTTAACTCCATGTTCAATCGTTTGAGAAATTGCCAAATTGTTTTCCATAGCAGTTACACCATTTTACATTTCCACAAGCAATGTAAGTTTCCAGTTAGTCCACATTCTCCCCAACACTTGCATTTTTGTTTGTCTTTGTAGTTGTCTTAGTGGTTATAAAGGGGTACCTCATTGTGGTTTTGAGTTGCATTTTCTTGATGACTAATGATGTTGATTATTTTTATATGCTACTTGGCCATTTGCATATGCTCTTTGGAGAAATAGCATTCACATTTTTGCTCATGATAGTGAGAGTTTTGCCATGTCTTATGACTTATTCTAAGACCATCTCCGCAAAATGCCATCTTTGATAGCTCTTTAGGGTATAATTTGCTCTGCGCGTAAAACAGAAGATTTGGAGGTTTCCAAGGTTTTTTAAGGACTACAAAGATTCCTTTTTCATTCTGTTCGGTCTACAAGTATATGATCAAGAAATTTAAATTGCATTAGGGAGCTATTTCTTGACTTGTTCCTTTCTCCTCGTTATTGTTCAAGTTCCTTGAATGTAGCTGATATTAACAATTTGAATTTATTTTCTTAACATTTTTTCATCTTATATCAAGGATAAACCAAATAGAGGTCTTTACATGAGTTAAGTAATTTAACTTTATTTGAACCTTGGTTCTTGCTACTTCCAAATCAGTGATATAGAAATAAACTATACATGGATTTTATTAAGTAGGTATAAAACAAAGGGGTTGAAATAAATTATTTTAAACTTTGCTTTCAGCTTTAATGTTCTGTGATTCTAACATGATCGGTAACTGAAATGGAATATTAACCCAGGAATGCTAGCATAAGCCTCTCTCGCTGTCAAGATGCCATTCTTTTCTGATGAAGTAACATTTGCAAAATAAGTCTGAACTGATTCTTTAGAAGCTGAAAATTCTGGAAATATAAGAATTGGGTCATGGAAGGAAAGGTTTAGAAACTAATGTATGCACTTAAAAGAGCAGTCATAGTAATTATTTTGTGGGTGAACTGTACTTATAGATAAAAGTTATGGTTAAAAAATCCAAAACAGATGGTTAGGCAGTGGGGTGAAACCATTCCTTGGGAACCAATGGGATTTGGACTGAGACATTTTCAAGCAGTCCAAAATGTTAACGGAAACTTCGGCATTAGATTAAAAAGAAGTATGTGAAAAATGTTATCCATTTGAAATGTGCTTCTATCTAGCTTTTAGAATGGGCTAGAATAAACCTGAAAATAGAATCAAGAGGAAATATAAGATAGCACAGTGCTTAAGTGGAAGTAAAATGGGTTTCAGAACTACAGAAAACTTTGTATGCCTTAAAAATCTACATGTAATCTGTTGTCTGTACATTTCCAGTTTTCTCCAGGAACTGTTTGAGAGAGGAAGCCTTATAGAGAATGAATAATATGAATTGGGGTCCATTGGATATGTCTGGCGCTTAACACATTCTTTGGTGATTGGAACCCTGGACTGAAGGAGTTTAAAGTTTTATTCCTTAATGGAATCTTTTAGCTAGCAGAGCAAACAGGATGTAATGAACATTAAAATGTATATTATATAAATCATGCTATAGAAAGTCAGAGTAGTAATCAATCCAGGTCAGAGAAATCAAGCTCAGGAAGTGTACCTAGAAGACAGTGACCGGCATATGAGCATAAAGAATGAGTGGAATTCAGGCAAGGAAAATGAAGAAAAGATCACTTTCTATGGGAAGGACTTGTGTTCTTGAAGATTCAATGGCATGTTCAGGGCACAGTCTTCTTTGACTAGGATGAAATATCCAATTAGAAGTGAGAAGGCCAGGGAACCAGCAGTTAGTGTAATAGCTATGTCGCTGGACTCCCACGTAGTCGACCGCGGTTCGTGTCCCGGACCCGGTGGCTTAAAACTCACGCCGGGCGCGTGTGTGTGCATGCCCAAGATCCCGAGAGGAGAATGGAGGAGAAGGGATTGCGGCGTGACCATCCCCCCTGGGGGGTGATTTCTCGCTTTCTGTCTCTATGTCTCTCTCTGTCTGTCTGGCAAGCGCACGCGCCCTACAGTGAAAATCTCTCCAAAAAAAAAAGAAGTGAGAAGGCCATAGAGCTAATTACCTCAAGTGGAGTTACATTACACAGAGCCTTGAATGTAAGTTGTCTGAAATAATATCACTTATCCAAAGACTCAAGGATCAGGAAACTGTTCAATGCATGCCCATCCTAAAAAAGAGACAGGCTGTAGAAAAAAGAGAAAGAGTAACCAAGGAAGAAGCAGCATTATAAATATATTTTTAATACAGTTTCAAATCTTGCCTTTGTCTAATTCCTTGGTAGAGTCATGCTATCAGAATTTATGCACATTCTATTTGATAAAATCATAAAATAGTATGTAAACATTGAAGTTAAATGTGAAGCTATCAGAGTCATTCCTCTCATTATGTGTGAGAAAACTAGAGGGTCAAAGGAAATATGGAGTTTACTCAAGGTCACGCAGCTGTGAAGAGCAGGAGCCAGTTCTGCCTGACCTTGGCTAAATGCCACAAAAAATACATTGTTTGAGCTTTATCCCTGATTTGCTGAGATTCTGATCTTCCATGTCACATTTAAACTAGCCAAGAGTCTGTTCTACTTCTTCATAGTTATCTTTGTAGGCAAAACATCATTGTATATCAGTCTAGAACCATGTTATTTGAAATGTAGTTCCTAAATCTACTTCATCCAAACATGCCTGATGCAGACATACCATCTCAGAAATACTACATTAAAAATTTCAGGGTAAGGGCCCAAAACTCCATTTTAATCAAAATCTGTGTGATTTTATGTGCTAAAGTTTGAGAATTGCTTCTTTACAGCATTATAGTATTTGTTTAGAATGTTTTATTTTGTTTTTGAACCTGCAATAGCTGAAGTAGCAAAAACAATTTAAATAATAACTAATTTGTTATTTATATGAGTTGAAGAATTAGGGATTTTGCATTTTTTGTGTTAATATATGATATTAATGTATTGAATTGATGGAAGCCTGTGGGGGAAAACACAAAAATGTAAATTACTTTTTATTCACACAACTGCAAGCTGAAAGAGGACACATATCTGAAATATGTGTGAATGTGTGTATATGTCTATGTGTGTGTTTATATTATGACACTGACCATACCCAGTGAAGAGACTGAATTGATAATCCACGAGCTCCATTCATTGCCCAAAGTTCCTGATCAGATGTTTTTACAGGTGAGAATTATCAGTTTCAAGGAATAGATCATCTTGGCTTAAGTTTTGTTTCAGAAAGGAAAAAATAACTATCCAACTAACTTTATGGATCTAATATAACTATGTCTCAAAATTGGATAAGAAGGGAGCCAGCAGTTAGCATAATGGCTATGTCACTGGACTCCCACGTAGTCGACTGCGGTTCGCATCCCGGACCCGGTGGCTTAAAACTCGCATGTGCATGCGTGCCCAAGATCCCAAGAGGAGAATGGAGGAGAAGGGATTACGGCGTGGCCATCCCCCCTGGGGGTGATTTCTCGCTGTCTGTCTCTATGTCTCTCTCTGTCTGTCTGGTGAGTGCACGTGCCCTATAGTGAAAATCTCCCCCCCCAAAAAAAAATTGGATAAGAAAATAACAAGAAAAGAAAAAAATGATCTTTTTCCTTACAAAGTAGATCCAAATATCTTAAATAAAATCCTAATTAGCCAGATCAAAGCAAATCCCCAAAATATATCACAATCAAGAACCATTTATTCCAGGAATTAAAGGATAGTTTAACATCAGAAATTCACCACATTAATGAGCCAAAGAAGAAAAATTGTTAATTATCTCATTAGTTGTAGAAAAAGCATTTTATATTGTTCAATCCAGGAATAAAGTCAGATTACAGTAATCAATTCAGGGCAATTTCTCTACCTAAATATATGTGTGTGTGTATGTGTGTGTGTGTATATATATATATATGTATATATATATATATATATGTATATGTATATATGTGTGTGTGTTACATATATGCATGTATATGAATATAGATTGTATGTATGTATATGTATGTGTGTATATATACACACAACTACATGTATATAAGTATATAAAATATATTAATCAGAATTGTTTACTGTATAATTTTTCAGAAAATAAGGACTAAATGGAAACATCCTTAATTTCATAAAGGCTATGTGCCTAAAACTTATAGCACATGAAATATTAACAGAAAAACTCCAGATTTACCTGAATTGCTATCAGGTGAAAAACAAAAATATCTCTTATTATCATTACTGGTTAACATAGTACTGGATGCCCTAGCCAAATTATATGAAAAAAGAAAAAATAAAGTTTTAGAAAAGAAGAGATAAAATTCTAATGTTTTGCTGATAATATGATTATTGCTATTGAATATTCAATCAAATTGAATTAACAAATGATTATTAGAAGTGTTAAGAACTTAAGAGTGTATAGGTACAAAATTATATAACAAAATAAAAAGTGTTTTTCCTCTAACAAAAACAATAACAATAAAGTTGACAATATCATTTAAAATATATAAATCACAGTAACATTAGGAGTTGATAAAATATGCCTGTGGGGAAAATCTGGCCTGTTCCTGTTTTATCAGAACACAGCCATGTGTATTTGTTTACACAGACACAAACCATCAAGAGTCAAAACCAAATAGAAAAATGAACAAAGAAGATAAGATAAATGGGTAATTTACAGAAGGGAGGCTTCAAAGAATAACTATTATATAAGGGGGTCAAATAACTTTAGTAATCAAAGAACTTTGATTCAAAATAACAAAGAAATAACACTTTATGACCACCAGATAGGTGAAAGTTAAAAATGTGAATAATAGCAAGCGTTGAAGAGGACATAGGAAGAGGATGCAATTTTGGGGAGCAGGGGCTATACATTGGTGCAGTCACTCTAAACAGCAACCTGATAGTATGTGGTGAATTAGAATATGTGTATACCCCTCAATCTAGGGATTCTAACATTTTGTCTTACAGACTTCTTGTAAAGATCCAAAAAGAAATATGTACAAAGATGTTCACGGATGCATTTTTTGCTCTGATGAGAAGTTGGAGATTCCACACAATGTGGAAGGAATAAACTTGGTGCACACACACACACACACACACACACACACACAGAGTAACATGTGTTGATACCAAAACATAAGAGCAAAATAAAATCTATAGCATAAAGCCATTTCATAAGTTAAAAATGATAGATACAAAAAATTTTAAAATTTTATAAGAATACACACACACTCACATATCAGATACATTGGACTGGGTACTTGGAGGGTAGAGGGAGATAAGCAGAAGTGTAGAAATGCAGAGAGAGGAGAGGGTGTACAATAATAAAGGAAAAGTTAACAAAGAGTATTAACTGACAATATTCTGTGAACTGAAGAGTGGAGTAAATTGAACTGTATGCCCCAGGTGTTAAAGGAAAGAAAAAAGAAAGAAAGCATAAGGGCAAACTTTTAGCCAAAATGAAAAATAATGAGATTAGCAATGTTCATAAAATGCACATTTGTATTTAAAATTCTTCATCCTTAGATGTAGATACTTACAGAATTTCTCTCTTTTTGTGGCTATTTCCTAGCTCAGTCAGAGAGCTGTTGTTTGTGGGAGTTTTAGAGGAATTGAAGGTTGAGAGGGTTTTGCTCTGTTGTTGCTCCAAATGTAATATCCGACCAGGCTATCTGTGTGGCTATCAGCAACATTAGTCCTCTGGTGAATCAGAATTCTACGGGTTATGGATTAGCATTTAAATGTAATAGAATCACAGCGAACACTGCTGTGGATAAGATACTGAGGCTATTTATTCCTAGTATCCAGCTCAGATTTATCTAATACCAACTGAGAATCTCTTTTTTATTCCTAATGGTTCAAACACAGTGCCAGGCACACATTAAGTTTTTAACATCGAAACTAGTTGAATGAATGAGTGAAAACAAAACAAAACAAATTAGCTCCTTGCCTCAAACAAAACTTAAAAATGAAAATTGTCCTAACAAAGATTTCACCAATACAACATGTAATGATTTCAAACCTCAGCAACCTTGACAAAGATATTTAATGATTAAACCTTCTCTTTTATGCTAGAAGGCATATTTTCTTACATATCTGTTCTTGGGGTCCAACTGTCCTCATGTTTAGTGACACCAGATGATGGTTTAAGCTTTAAGGGCAAAGATTGGAGTTATTAGGAGTGAGTGACCTCAGCCAACCTGGTTGCAAAATGACTGGAGAACAGGGGAGGAGGAGTTAGCAAATGAGGATTAGTTTGATACTGAGTAAGAGGGAGTGTCATTCTTAGAGTTAGGAGAGTTGTTCTGGGCATTCAACTTCAGGTAGTTGAAGGTCAAATGAAATTTAAGTTCATGGAACTAGCATTTTTTTCCAAACCTGGGAGCTCAGGTGTTATCTTCTTTAATCCTTACAACCTTATGAAGTGGCCAAGGCAGCTATTGCTGTCTTTATTCCAGATGGGCTAGCTTAAGGCTCAGGGATCTTAAGAGTTTATGAAGGTCAGGTCAATGCTTGAAGTAAAATATGAACCCACATTTTTTTTTTCTCTCTCCAAATAATGGGCTATTTCCATAATACTAGTTTCTTCTTTAGCTTAAGCTGAGAGTGAAGGTAGACAAAGGAGAAAATACAAATGTTTTAGAGGCAGTAAAGAAAGATCTGAGTTAAAATAGGCTGGTCTCAAGTGATGGGAACCTGAAAATATTTGAAAGTGAAGATGCCATAAAACCATACTTGCTTTTTTTTTCCCCTTTCTTTCTTTCCCTCTCTCTTTCTTTCTCTTTCTTTCTTTCTTCACTTTTTTTTCCTTTCATCTTCCCTCATGCCCTCCCTCCCTCCTTTCCTTCCTTTGCCAGAGAGGACACAGAGAAATTGAGAAAGAGAGACAGCACCCACTGCGGGGCATGTTCACACCGCAATCCCTTCTCCTCTATCTCTCCCTCTGCCCAGGATTTTTGGCATGAACACAAGCCTCCAGATTGGGGACTCAAACTGCACTTTCGGCCATGTGGGATTTACCACCTTAACCATGAGGCCACAGGCTGGCCCAGTCATGTTTATTTTCTAAATTTAACTAACATTTGCATTGTGTCTACTTTATTTACCTGGACCTATCTTCTTGCACATAATTTTTAGAATTTGCAAATCATCAAAAATCTTTTATAGTGCCTACTATAGTATAAGATCCTCTATGGGCCAGAGTGAGACAAATACCCAAAGAAGCATTCCTCATGCTCAAAAAGCTTGAAAAGTAACTGAAAAGACAGGACAGGAGACCCTTTCAAGAAGTCTGAGAGGTCAAAATTATTTTTATAATAATGTAAGATTGCCCTTTTTGCTGTGTTAATCTTTGTAATCAGATGTAAAAATAATGGGGTCAAATTGCAGTGGCACCAAACTGCATTGTTAGTATATAAGTTTTCTTCACTGTTACAACTCATAGTTTTAAAAAATACAATTTTGGGACCAGCAGTTGCTGTAATGGCTATGTCGCTGGACTCCCATGTAGTCGACTGCAGTTCAAGTCCCGGACCTGGTGGCTTAAGCTCACACTGGGTGCATGTGCGTGTGTGCCCAAGATCCTGAAAAGAGAAAGGAGGAGAAGGGATGGAGACGTGGCCATCCCCCTGGAGGACGATTTCTCACTTTCTGTTTCCCTGGGGAGCACACACACCCTATAGCAAAAACCTCTTCCCCCCTCCAAGAAAAAAACGATTTCTCTTAAGAACATTTAAAAAGTTTATTTATAGAGAGAGAGGAAGAGAGAGAGAGTCAGGGACCCCCAGGGTCTTGTCATGCTGCTGTCACTCCCTTGGCTTCCCAACCAGCCAGGATCACAGGCCAACCCTCAGGTGCATGTGGCCTGTTCAGGTCAACCCAGAAACAAACCCAGGGCTAAGAACATTCTTGATGAAATACTAAAGCAATAAATTTTATTACCTCCCACCTCTTGAGAAAAGATATTTTCCACATACTGAATGGTAAAGTGAGATGTTTATATCCAGCACTTTTGCTGTGCGATGAAGGATCATCATTTTGAGTTGCAAACTGAAATATCTGTTTACTTTTTTCTTTTACAGAGTACCATTTTTCTTGAAAGAATGACAAAAAATAAACTGTGGCTATTCAGGCTTGGATATTTGGCAGTTGTTTTCTTGAAAATGAAGAAAATGATCCTGTCACTTCAGGGTAAACAGCTGATTGCATTTATGGCCAAGAAATAAAATCTGAGATTTTTAAGTGAAAATTCCAATTTTTAGACCACATATCCACCATCATAAGCTTGATAGCTTCTCAATACTTAAAGGATTTTCTGATGAGACAGATAATGATCTTAATAAATGCAACATGCATATATTAAATGACATGAGCCAACATTTAGAAGATCTTTTGAATCAATATTTTCTGAATGACCAATACGTGATGCTATAAAACTGTAAGTGCATAAAATAATTCAAATTGTAAGATAAACTAATAGACTTAATAGAGTATGAAAAAGTTTCATGATATATCTTCAGATTTCACATTGTAACTAAAATTCGTTTTTCTTTCTTTCTGTTTTTAAATAGTAGAGACTATGTGTGCATGTTTGTGAAAGAGAGAAAGAAAGAAAAATAAGAGGGGGCCAGTGGGTGGTGTGGTAGTTAAGGTACTGGACTCCCATATGGTCAACTGCTGTTCAAATCCTGGACCTGGTATCATGCTTTCTCACTTTCCCTCTCTCTCTGGTGAGCACACATGCCCTATAACAAAAATTTTAAAAATAATAAGATAAATTAAATGAAATAAATAGTTCCTCAAAAAGAAAAGGTGAGAGAGAGAATCACCCTTGATAGAGTCTCAGCATGCTGGGATATCCTGTTCCCAACGCCACAGCTAGGTAGGATTTTGCTTGCCCCATGTGCGCCCAGTGTGTTTTTAGGCCAACCTGGGGATCTGAACCTACAGTTCAACATATGGCTTTCCAGCATGGCATTATAGTACAGTATAGACTGTAACACCCAGGCTGATCCTGGAATCAATTTTTAAGAAATTAGCACTTGGAGTATTCTGGTGTAACATCAAAGAAGAATATCTATAATTATCTTTAAAATATTTTCAAAAAAATTTTTCTCTAAGTATATATTTGCATCAAATAGAATTCTCTTCATACACTTCTGCCAAAATACCACATAGCAACAGATTGAGTTCAGAAACAGACCTAAGGACCTCAGTGTTTTATATTAAACCAGTGATCAAAGATATTTACAAAGATGTTAAACAATGTCATGTTTTCACTAGTCATTTTTAGTTTGGAAAATATATTTTCCATAAAAATATATTGTTTCTGTCAATATGTAATGATATTAATACTTACTATTATAATTGACTTGCAAATTAATATATTTTTTAAGAATTGATTTTATTCATTTATTTAATTAATTTTTAACATGAGTTTTGCCAGAGAAAGACAGAGAGAGAGAGAGAGAGAAGGAAAGCAAGAAAGCAAGATGCCAGGTCTGGGACTTAAACTGCAGTTGGCAATGTGGTAAGTCCAGAGCCTTAGCCATCATGCCACCTGCTGGCCCCTGTAAATTAATATTTAAAATTTTCTCCTCAGCTTTGGCGTCTAATAAAATAAATAGCAATTGCTATAACTCACATGTCAATGAACACTCAATTACTTTTAAGAGTGAAAACCAAACACTTTGAAAACTAGGAGCTTGCATGGGTGTGTGTGTGTATATGTATTTAATATTGTCATTTTTTAAAAAAAGATAAGTTTAATGAGGTTTAACTTACATATAAATGCACCTATTTTTGCGTACAGCTTTGTATGTTGAAAATGTGTAGAATCATGTGGTTACCACATTCAAGCTGTAGAGCACTTATATCACCCCAAAAAGTTTCCTTGTGCCCCCCACTCAGTTAACTACCCATGTCATCCCCTAGTAACTATCAAACTATTTTCTGTTCCTATTACCTTTTCCAGAATATCATATAAATAAAATCATTCCACATGTACCCTTTTGAGTCTGATTTCTTTCACTTAGCATAATATATTTGAAATGTATTCCCATTTTTGTGAATGCTGTGATTGTTCCTTCTTATTGCTGAGTAATATTTCATTGTTTGTACATACCATAATTCTTGTACTGTTACCAGATAAGGCATTAGAGTTTTCCCCAGTTTGGGACAATTATGAATAAACATTCACATATAGGCGTGATGTAAGTTTTCATTTCTCTAGGCTACATATCTAACCATTTAACTTTATAAGATGGTTTAGATATTTGAAGATAAAAATAAGAACATTCTAGAAAGAAGGAAAATATGCTCCTGCCTTTTGCCCCGTTTGTTCCTTTTTCTGGATATTTCACAGCTGAAATAACGTCGTCTCTGTCTTATTCCTCTCCTCCTTACCTGCCCACCACTTACTAAGTAGAGACGGAAGAGATGCTGCAGCCGTGTGGCTGCCATGCTAATAGAGGCAGGACTTTACATGTGATTCTGGGGCCTGCTAAGTAGACTAGTTTAATGTTGCAAAAGACTACTGAGGTGAAGGAGAGGGTTACCCTGCAAAGATAGTTTGGCACCAGCTTATTGAGAGCTGCGGGAGCCAAACTAAGGAAACAACTTCCTAGAATTGGATTATAATGAAGAACCCTCAGGAAAGAACAAGTACTTCTTATTCCTGTTAAGCAAGGTGGTATCCTAAGGCAGATGTTTGGGAGCACAAGACCTTGTAGAATTTAGTGTGTGTCAGGTAAGAAATCTGCTCAGAGAGTATAGAGAGGATAGATCAGGCACTTCTTAGGTCTGTCTTTGACTTTTTTATGTCTCTAACCTCAGTACCTCAACAGCTTGCTCCTCCTCAGCTGGTACCTCCAGCTAACAGAAGACACGTTGATCTAAGTTGTTTTGCTGCTTAAGGCTAAGCAGTCACTTGCCCAGAATCAAGGAGAATTAATAGGTTTGAAAGAACCAAAGTTTTTTGCTTTTTTTTTTTTTTTTGGTTTAAGCTAAAATTTTATATAAATAATTCATGTTTATTATAGGAAATTCAAAAATTTAGAGTTAAAAAATCCTTTATCAGGGCCAGAGGTAGCATAGAGGTTAAGGCACTGGAAACATACATGGTCAACTATGGTTCAAGTCCCAGACCTAGCAGCTTGAAAATTTTGCTTCCGGAGTGTGTGCACGAATGCTCAAAATCTCAGCAGAAGAATGGAGGAGAAGGAATTGCAGCGTGGCCATTGCCCCTGTGGGTGATGATTTCTCATTTTCTCTCTCAATTTCTCTGTTTCTGTCCCTCTCTGGCAAGTATGCATGCCCCATGGCAAAAAACTTTAAAAAGAAAAAAACTCCTTTATCAAATAAAATCATTTACATTTTGGCTCTAGTCATCTGATCTTTTTTGATGCTTATTTTTACATAATTATGACCACATTCTTTATATTACTTTTATCTCATTTTTTTTCACCAAGACCCTATCATAACCATTATCTGCTTATCAAACAATCCATAAAAACTATTTTAATGGCACAAAAATATTTTTTTAAATTGAATTTTTCTTTATATTTTCAGTAACAAAATCACATATGAACGTCAGAAAAATTATAAAAGTATAAAGAACAACATCTTGAATGCCCCTGGGAAAAGTTGATTTAATTTCCCCTCCCCCCCCCAAGTCTAGCAGCCCTGGATGCCTACCATCTGCTGACTCCAGTATTAGGCATAGAACAAAATGAAAATGTAGCTTGAGGTTCAGATTCTGAATATCCAGTTCAGGTAAGTAAGTATTGAAGCCTCTTCTGCCCAGCATTGTGCTAGGCATTGAGATGTTTGGATCCTAACAGCTGCTGGTTCCTAATGTGGAGTCAGGGCTTCCCAGGGCTATGCAGAGACCGTTTCATCTCATATTCCTGCCAAGCTATAACACATGTAATATACAGATGAGGAAGTGGAGGCATAGAGAGAAGAACGGATGTATCCGGGGTTATGTAACTGACTAGAGGCAGAGCCAGGATTGAAACCCAGCGTGGTTACCCTACACTGGTCTTTCCTCAAAAGAACTTGTAGTCAGAGGGAGAAAATGTTCCCAGCATCTAGTATTTCAGGGAATCTCTTCCTTGCTTGTGCTCATGTTCCAAGAGCAGTTCTTTGGGGCCTAAAGTTCCTCGCCTTAGGCTGCTCATACCTTTTGTGGAACATGGTCCGTACTGATCACAGCATCAGGGTGCGTTTACATAAAGCAAACAAGTCCTGGTCCTGGCAACAGTTCCCTACTGATATTTACACGTAATGCTTTTAAATGTACTTATTCTTTAATATGCATAAACGTACACACACATAGGAAAGCAACCAGGCTGACGTATAGACAAGAAGGTGAGTGTTGGGGTGTTTGTTTGTTTTTTGTTTTGTTTTGAGAGATTTTGCTCTTAGGGCACATGCTCACACCTGGAGAGACAAGAGGGACAGAAAGCAAGAAATCACCCCCCAGGGGGAATGGCTGTGCTGCAATCCCTTCTCCTCCATTCTGCTCTCAGGATTTTGAGCACACATACATGCCCACCTGGAGTGAGTTTTACGCTCCTGGGTCTGAAATTTGAACCACAGTCAGCCATGTGGGAGTCCAGTGACATAACCGCTATGCCATCTGCTGGTCCCAAGAAGGTGAGTTCTTAACAAAAAGAAAGCCAGCCTGAACTTGAACACTATTTCACTCTAGTATTTTGTGAAAAAAGAGTTTTGTGAGTCATTCAAGTTTGGGATATGGTGAATTTTTTTACCTCCCTTTTAGAAATTCGGTAGGTAAATTAAGTAATTTAAGTTTCTGAGAAGTCCTGCAGTGAAGTAACCTGTCTGTACTTGTTCCAGAAGTTTCCAAACATATCTATGGACACAATGGTTTTCTCAGTTGACTCCTATCTGCATCCCTCACCCTTAGGAAAATGCTGGGCTAGACTGTGTTAATTGGACAGTAATTCTCAGATCCCAGCACTGAGGAAGATCCTAGCACTGAGAGGTGGTGGGTTCCTCTAAGCAGCTTTAGGGACTGGCTGTGCTCTGGGGGCTGTTTTTTTCTCCTTCGTCATCTCTCACCAGTGGGATAAAACAGAGCAGTGAAACATGACAGTTCCCACTGAACAAGCTAATTCTCACATTCTGACCCATTCCCTTATGCTTTTGAAAACTCTGGAGCTGGGCTTACAAAGCAGAGGAAGGGCCCTTCTCCACATTTCATGTGACGCCTGGTTCGAGCGTGTCATGTTACAGGGAACACCTGCTGCCCATTCTGCAGCCCAGGCCACTCAGCCAGCTCGCCCAGCTGGTCCTCCTCCCAGCACATGAGTCTTTTCAGGATAGTGTAATGAAGACTTTGAATCAGCCCCAAAACTGTCTTCTACCCTCCCGCTAGCTCCCTTTGGCTATTGTTTGTGTGGAGGTGGTGATTGAATTAGCAAAGCTGTTAAAAGCAGAAACAGAACAAATGGAAAAGGAACTCAGAGCTCACACAGCAACTTCGTTTACTCTCCACTGGAGCAAACATGCGAGTTGCACTTAAGTGGTACCTGGTGATTATAATATTAGCAGGGCTTTGCTCCTCCAAGCCTGTCATTCACTGCTGCTGCAAAAGGGTCTGAACCAAGGGAGCTATTGAGAGGCTGGGGACCATCCACAGCCCTGTAATTATGAGACTAATTCCAAAAAGGTCAGAACTCCTTAATCAAACATTAATCAAACCATTTTGTAAATGATAATGATTCTACCCAGGATGTGAGGCAGAAGAGTCAGGAGGCCAATGCAGTAGTCTTGAGACCTCTTGAACCAAGTAGGTTTCAGGGCAAGGGCTGGTGAAAGCAAATAGCTTTATTCAGGAAGAGAGAAATCAGTAGTAGGCAGCGAAAAAAAAATTATTTGAACTATAAAATAACATCATTTATTACGATTCTTCTTTTACCTTGAATAGCCATGTTAGAGGACCAGCCATGATAGCTGGTCAAATATCTGCCCAAAGATGCAGACATTTTCCTCCCCACCTGCCTTTATAACAATACTCAAATCTGCAAAGTCTACTTCAGTTTATGAAACATTTCCATCTGCCTTGTTTTGTCTGCTTCTTGCAGCAGCTTCCTAAGACAGGATAAACTCATTACTGAGATGAGCAAACTGAGGCTCAGAGAGATTCAGTGGCTTTCCTTTGGTGGATCAATAGGAAAGAGAAAACTCAAACTGAAATATTTTGTTCACAAGGCTGTATTCTTTGCACATGTAATAGCTTCTATTACAGTAGGGTCCTGACTCCTGAGCTGTCTTGGCTTTTTAGAAATGATCAGCGCTTTGCTAGCCTGCTTCCCCTCAGCCCCACCTTACTCCTGACCTTTAATCTTTAGGGTTCTACATTGCAACCCCCCCCGCCCCCCTGCCCAGTTACTAGTACAGAGAGGAAACAAAAAAATCCTATACCCTCTCAAATTTCAGAAGCTTTAGAAATACACTTAAGAGATACACACACACACACACACACACAAATACACATGCACACAGTTCCTCTCATATCAAAAAGTATGCATATTTGGGGCTTGGTCTGCATGGAAAAAAATCTTCATTTTTTAGGTCATTAAAATCTTGCACTTTTTTTTTTAAAGGCTTTGAACCATTTTTGGTGTTTATAATTTTTTTAAAGCATTGCAGATCAACTGATATCAAGCAGGTGGTAAATTTCCAGAAGCTCTCATTATACGACTGGTCTTGGTCAACCTTCTGGGCACAGTGAATTTCTTTGAGGTCCTGAATTGTATGCACTAGTCTGCAAACTCCAGGCAGAACTCATTGGCAACAGCTTCCTCTTCCAATCCTCATTTTCTCTCCTTCCCGGGGTGCGAGCTCCCCAAAGTGTGATTAATCCATCTATTGATCGCCTCCTGCCATAGCGAGGGTGAGATATGGCTAGCAATTGGTGCCAGGCGGCCTATGTGACTGGACTGCTAAGGCCGAGGTGAGAACAGACAAGTGCTAGCCGGGACTTTCCAACCCTGCAGACAGAGAGGGGGTAACAATAGCTGTGCTTCCCACACGCCTTGTGAAATGATCCCCCTCATCAAAATGCAGCTGATTCCTTTTCAAATGAATTATAATGTATATTCCCTGGTATCTCAATTGGCTTCACAAAGGTCTAATAAAAGTTTATGGGTGAAGGGAAAGAAGATTAAAAAAAAAGTAACAGGACAGAAACCTCCTGGAAATAGAGCCAAACAAGAATGTGCTGCTGTGATTAAAGCATTCCAGGCAGATATAATGGATGACCAAAAGCATGCCAGCAAAAGGGATTAGAAGAATAAGAAAGCATTTATCTAATATTCAGAGGCACTGTAGTGGGGGAAAGGTAAAGTGAAGATAAGCAGAGGGAACTAGGCAAAGATTCTAGAGAGAAAAACTTCTACCTGCAAATGCAGAGGGTAAAATAAGTATAGGCACTAAACTTGTTCCCAAGGCTCATTTTGACCAGTAAACTGAGAAAAGAAAATTTGGCCAACTAAATATTACTAAAGCTTCCTTTTTCTCTCCTCTCCTGCCTAGGAGAAAGTCAAGCATACCTATCCTCAGCTGCAGATGCCTTATTTCCTTTCATTCTGACCCATGTGTTTGGAAGAGCCTCTTATCCACAAAGTCACACCACTCTTTTCACTTCAGGAACTCCTTTCATGGGCAGGAAATCACCTGGGATAATGTAGCACCTTCCATTTCCTATGGAATTGATTTTCAATGCAACCAGGCAGAAAACAAACAAGTTGAAAAGCTTATCACTGGTATAAAACCTAGTGGCCTTCTGCATTGGGGAAAGTGGCAATGTCAGCATTAAGATACTTGTCCCCTCCACATAGTAGCTCTCACATTGGTTTTCCTGCTGGATGTGCACAAAGCCAAAGGAACATCTACAGACATTTAGGAGAGACAGCATTTGGAGCTTGCAAGGAAACAGGTAATTAGACAACAGGGCCAACATGTTATAGTAAGGTTTTTAGCTCCAGATAAAGTAGGAGCTGGACTCAGTCACCAAAATCTCTCTTGGTGACTCTTCCTTAAGGTTCCTTGAAGAAATAGCTTATGATCTAAAACTTGAAAGATGGAGAGAAGTGTGCTTTATTACAAAGGAGGCTGATGCAAAAGCAGTACGAAAGTGGAGGAGACCCAAGATTATTCTATAAAATGAAGGACCATTTTCACACAGGCCTGAGTTGAGAAGGTGCATTAAGGTAACTAACAACTACCAAACAGGACCAGAGTTTAGTGTGTAAGGAAGATAGTGACAAATTGTGTGCTGGAGTTGTAAGTCAGGGCTCAGTGAAGAGTATTAAAGCATTTGGAATTAATTCTGATGGCAATCACAGAGCCACGGAAGCATCTGAAGGGGGAAGTGATGTGGTGAGTGTTGAGGGTGTAGAAAATGAACTGGAGAGGGGCCATAGTGAATTCAGGGAGATCAATAAGGAGAGGATTGCCCAAGCCAAGTGACCTGATCTCAGGTGGTAAAAACGGGGATGGATTAAAGAGAGGAGGAAACCAAGGTGATTTCCATGGAGAAATCATGACTTTTGAGACTCTATCTAGAGAAGATATAGCCTATTGCAAGTGTGTTCCAGAAAGAGCCCAATACTTTGTAGTTGCCCAACAAAACAAAAAGTGTAAAGTGTGTACCCACGCTTTTCAGCAGGTTGTGGGAGTTCAACAATTCCAGGAGCCAAAGAAAATAACAGATATGCTAACTTCATATTCTGCTTGGAAAATAGTTGCAGAACATATATAGAGAAACTCTGTAAAAATCAAAGAGCAAAAGGGAGCCATGTGCCACACACAAAGACCTGTCATGTCAGACTGACTCAAATAAAGTTACTTGAGCAGCATTGTTCTCCCAACCACCAACTGAGGGAAGACAAAGTTGCATGGGCTTTGGGAAGAGCAAACCATTTACCACAAAGCCAATGTTTCAATATTTTGCTTGGCATCAAAATCCAATAGGACTGGAGAAGAATGTGGTTTGGAAATAGGCTGAGAATTAATAAATGAAATGGTCCATGAGAAATGCCAGTGTTTCCAGGTACAAGCCATGGTCCCTGATAGAAATATTATTGCTTAGTGTCTTTATTAATAAATTTAAAAGAAGGATTCATTTATTGATGCAAATTGCAGATGCTTCTAAATTAGGCAGCATTGTCAACACCCGGCAGATCACAATGTCCCCAAAGAGGTTAGAAATGAGGGGCAGGAAATAATAAAAGCAAGGTTAAATTTGGCTAGATGGAAACTACATCTGGGGAAAAATAATTCAAAAACCAGATAGTCATTGGGCCAAAGAAATCTGGATCACACTGTTGCCAAAAGAGACCAGGTGCAATACCAAATGGCAAATTAGGTAGGAGTTTAAAATATGCTGTTATAGAATAGCCCAAAGCCCATTCAACCCTGGCCTGCCTCATCTTGATAAACCAGCTTACTGAAGGAAAAGATCTGGTCTGCCTCTGCCTTCCTTGTTTGCAGGGCATTCATTGATTTGGTTTTAGTTACTGACATAATATCATCTGCCTACTAGAACTGCAAGGCCTCTACCATTATTTCAAGTTTGTGGCCAATGCTTTTTAGCTAAAGAAATAAAGCCACAGTGATTTGCACAAAAGGACTTCATTTATAGTGACTTAGGTTGTTACCACTACTATTCTTTCATTATTTTCCCATTATTGACTTCTTATACCAGTTTTCCAGGTAAGTGGCTAGCCACTAGTATAGTCTATCTACTTTACACATTAAGCAGCTGGAATATGGTTAGCAATAGTATTCAAGAATGCCAGTCATTGGTCTCTCTGTCTCATGCTTTGTTCATTACAAGGACATCCTCCTTCTAAATGATTTAGGCTTTTGAGAGGCATAAAAGGGACTTGGTGAGTTGTCATCAATGCCACCATAAGTCTAAGGGGCATTATCAGATGACTCTGGACAGGTGAAGAAGCTTAAAGCACCAATGTTTAAAACTTAATTGATATATAAATATCATGACATAATCTGGTAAAAATCAAAAAAAACTTTGCTGGTTATTCCTTTAGTTTAAGTTTCATTATTGATATGGATGGGGAATGATCATAATAATTGCAGTGCTAAAGACTTCTTGAGGTCTACATCCAATCCACCTAGGAACTTTGCCAGAGAAGGAGGCAGCAATTGGAAGTAAACACTATTATTGCAAAGAAAATTATTTCATTATTTCCTCAATTTGCTTTCATGGCTTATCAATCACACTCAAAGGATGTAAATGCTTCTAGAGCAAAACCACACGATTTTACCCAACTGTCAAGGCTCGATTTTAAATAAATCCATTGGCCCTGTACCTGCTTGGACAGAGCTGAGGGATGTTACTGATCCTTATGCTCAGAAGCCCTTTCCAGAACTGCAATTGCATTTTGACCTTGACTATAGTTCGAACACTGTGGTTCAGTGGGGCTTTGTTTGCAGTCAGATTCATTTCAGTTATATTGTCTGAGTGACAACTCATTATTGTAATTCAAGTATGGGATAGTTTGTGATTTGGGTTTTAGTGAGGGATAGTAAATTTTATAGTGTATATAATTTGGAACATGTCTGTGCTTCAACCCACATGTGGAAATCTGCCCGGGTGCTTATTATTATGCTTATCTGCAAATGACCAGATGGCCTTGCCCAAATGTAGAGAACCATTTAGTGCCATTTTAAACCATTAAGGCTATTAACTCTGACTTGAGATAATCCTGTGCCCAAAGGGAACTAGTTTTGCTGTCCTTCAAAATCATCAAATGTAATTAAATGCCATATTGTGGAATAGGTTTTAATGGATTAAGGGAACAGGGCTGTCAACCAGTCCAGGGTCAACCAAAGCCTAGAAGCAGGAATAGATCAGAAAGGTAGTATATTAGATAAGGTACTGGCTAAGCTGCTGTAACAAAGAATATACACCACCACCACCACCACCCCCCAAATGTTAAGACTTGGAAAAAGATAGTTTATTTCTCTCTTAGACAAAGCACAACAATAGATAGGAGGCCCCAGGTAACCATTTTTGTTTCTTTAGATCACTCAAAGAACCAGCAGATGGTATAATGATTACTGTCACTGGACTCCCACATAGTAGACCACAGTTCAAGTCCTGGACCTGGCAACTTAAAAATAAACTCACACCAGGCATATGTGCCTGTGTGCCAAAATTCCTGGAGGAGAAGGGATTGTGGCATGGCCAGCCTTCCTCCTGGGGGTTGGGGGGGGGTGATTTCTCACTTTTTGTCTCTGTCTCTCTGGTGAACACACACACCCTATAGCAAAAATGTCTCTCAAAAAAAAAAAAAAAAGAGAAAAAAATGACCAAGTAGAGACCCATATTCCTTCTATCTTCATTGCTCTTATTTCCATTATATTATTTCCCTTACCCACATGGTTGAAGCTATCTCACCAATATAATAACAGTCTATTCAGTTAAAAGGGGAAAAGAGAAAAACTGTAGAAAATAAGTTAGCAGATTTATTTTCAGGAATTGATGGTAAAATTGTATACATTACTTCCATCACTTCTGTTTACAATTCCATTGGCAATAACTTAGTTATTCGATCACTACTACTTGTAGGGGAGGACATGCTAGAAGATACAGACATCAATTGGATGGCCATGAATTCTGCTAAAACTCAGCATGATGGGAAGTTCTACTTCTAAAAGAAAGAATGTGAGAATTAATATTGAAGCTGTAGTGTCTGCCACCATTTTGTTCTTGAATGTACAAAAGCCAGAGATGAGAAACGGGCAACTACAATTCTAAGGAGTAAGAGTTTTGAGACAGCTAAGCAAAAATGGTGGCTGGTCAACCCGTGTGAGTATAACTTGGGAGAGGAAGCTGGAAGAGCAGATATGGTACAGAGTGAAGGAAAGAAAATTTGGTCTAAGCATTTTAGACTGCAGTGATATGCTAAGGAACGTTTGGAAAGGCCATCAGGGTATTAGTTTTCATGCCAAGTTTGCCAATCAAAGGAGACGTATACCTTCTAGATTTTGTGTTAGACCTTAGTTGCCCACATCTTGCAAATCCCGGTCACTGGCTGAAAGAAGTCCATGTGAAGTGTGCATCAGTGGGAAGGTGGTGGTCAAGTTCAGGAAGCAGCACTGGGACCCCAGGCCAAATATATTCCCTGCATTTGGAGATTTGAGAGGCATATCTTCATATCTGCCACAAAGAAAGCACTCTCTCTCTCTCATGCAAAAAAGGTTAAGATATATACCCAAATTTATTTAATAAGTAAATAAACAAATACATACAGACAAGAGACCATGTAGATAGAATAAAAAAAAAAAAAGTTAAGAAATGCCTATATCCTGGAAGCTGGTAAATGGCAGAGATTAAGTTGAGTACATAGTTGGTCTTTAGTCTAATAAATACTTATACTGCTTGCTTAGTTTCTTGGGACCACATAGTACATAGGTTTTAGAAGTTAAGTAAAGATGCCCATATGAACACAAGTTCCTATCATGTCCCTGAATCAAGAGTTTAAAGGTGAGGAAACTCCTCCCTTGAGCTGCCTACTAGGTCAAGAAATAATGCCAATGCCCTGATCCTGGAAATAAGGGTGAAAATATTTATGGAGGAGCTGGTCGTTCACACAGTATCACTATTGCTCATGCCTGAAGCAACACTGAGCAACAAAGCCTGTCATAAGGCCAAGTCCTAATCAATCTTTTCTCCTTTCTGAACTCCCCTTGCACCCTGAACCTCTCCTCAATGAGCTTGTTGACCTTCTGACTCAGGATAGTGAAGGAGTGTGTTAGAAATAAAGACAAATTCCTTTACTCAAATGAAGCAAGTTGGGCCTAACTTATCCTAACTCTGAGTGAATTGAATTAAGGCACTCCCTAAGGACAGAAACAGCTCCAGGGAGAATGGTTTGTCAAGCAGAGACCAGGTTGGCTTTCAATTTCCACTCATTCTGTTCACCAAATTTTTCAGGGCAAAACCATGCACAGTAGTCCTGCTTAGGGTCTGTTGATCTATTAGGCTTAGAAGTCAATAGAAATCCTTAGGCTGTTAACATGGAAACTAAGAAATGCCTATATCGTGGAAACTTTCAGGACTAGCATGCCCATAGTAAACTGTATCATGTGCTCCAGCAGTCCACCCTCTGATTCTCCCATTCTGTACTCTGTTGGCCCTTTTCTTCTTGTCCTGTAGCCATCCGAGTTCCTCTAATCCAGTTCTCAGCTCTTCAATCTTATTTCTATTTCCTAGTTGAGCAATGACTGACCTGTCTTACTGGTTCATAAACATGTTTTCAATCTTTTCATTTAATAGGTTCTAACTGAACAACAGCTAGCTGTTGGAACTTATATAGGAGTTATAGAGAATAGATATGTCATTAGACCTGAATGAATCATGGGAGGTCCCAGGGAAGGATGACTGTAAGTCAATTAGGTGAGGAAATGAGAATGAAGGTTATTCCACAGAGAGGGAACAGCATGTGCTAAGGCCCAGAGGTACACAAAGCAGTGTACATTCAGAGATCTAGAATAACTGATGCTCAGGCTATGTGCAGGAGTAGAGAGGAGAGGTAAGGCTAGGGGAGATAAGGGAGGGCCAAGGTCCAGAAGGCATCTAATAAGGAATTTGGACCTTATCCTAAAGGTGCTTGGCAGTCCTTGAGGTGCTTTAATCTGGAGAAGAGTATATCAAATTTGTTTTAGAAAAGATGGCTTCTGCTTCAGCCACTTTGTGCTGAATCCTTTGCTACCTGGTCACCTGGTCCCACTTACCATATTTAGAGGAAAGATAAGGTTAGCATACTGACATGAATATTAGGGGACCCAGACACAGAAAACAGCTGAGTTCAGTTGGCTTTCTCAATTTCACAAGTCTTGCCCAGCAGTATATATTGTTAGACTAAGAACACTTTAATTTACACAGCTCTTTGTCTGCAAAGAACTTTAACATATATTAGCTCTGTAATCCTACAGAAATATTGTGATATCAGTAGTAGTTAATTTTATTCATTCCCATTTGACAGATAAAGAAACAGAAAAATGGGTTAAATGACATGCCCAACATCACAAACCACTAAAAGGATAAGAAGAAATTTAGAAACAGGTTTTTTGACTTCAAATCCAATACCTCTGTCACAATAGAATGCTCTCTCTAAAACTAATTATTTTCTTATATTCTAACTTACTCCACCCTGGGAGAATATACTTTTTCTTCAAAAATAATTTCAAAAAAACAATAAGTAAATCAATAACAGACAAGGGATCATATACATAGAATAGAAAAATAGAAAGTTAAGATTCTAGCTGGCCACAGATTCCCAAGTAGTAACTAAAATTAGTGTGCAAATTTAACTATGAGATTACAGACAGTTATAGCTAAAAAGAAAAATATAATTCATATTGTGTAGGAAGAAAAAAAGGACATGGTATATTCAAGCAAAGCAAGCCTTTTCCTGGCATTTGAGTATAGGGGAATTTTCTCTTATCTGTCTTTCATGTTAAGACAACTGAGCCATGGGATTTATGCATTCCTTGAAAACATTCCTGTCAAGAGGGAAGAAATGGGGATGCCTTGCTATTCCTTATGAATATTCCTTATAAACATAAAGAACAAAAATTAATTCTGCTTTTAAAAATTTGACTGATCTGTGCCATTTTCCAACAATAGGTATGTTGGTGTGCTATTTTTCTTTTTTTGTGTGTGTGAAGAGGCTTTTGCTACAGGGTGCGTGCGCTCGCCAGACAGACAGAGACAGAGAGACAGAAAGCAAGAAATCACCCCCCAGGGGGAATGGCCATGCCGCAATCCCTTCTCCTCCAGTCTCCTCTCAGGATCTTGGGCAGGCATGCACACGCACCCGGCGTGAGTTTTAAGCCACCGGGTCCGGGACACAAACCGTGGTCAACTACGCGGGAGTCCAGTGACATAGCCATTACGCTAACTGCTGGTTCCGGTGTGCTGTTTTTCAACACAGATGAATATGTGAGAAAATGATCTCCTGAGAAATTGTTTTGAGAAGAAATTCCTGCCAATAACAGTATGGGAGGCCTCTGACATTTGTCCTCTTGGGAAAATGTATGAAAACTTTTCCCAGTGTTTTTTTGTTTTGTAATTGCGGAGGACACCCACACAGATATGCGTGAAAAAGAGAAAGGGAGGGAGAGAGAGAGAGCACCCCAGCAGTGCCTGGTCATGCACGAATCCTTTTTCCTCCAGTTCTCCATCCTGTCAGAATCCTGGGCATACACATGCACCTGGTGTGTTTTTCAAACCAACAAGGCTGGTACTTGAACCTTGGTTGGCTATGTGAAATCTAGATTCCTCTGAGTAACACCTAACTGCTATGCTATGGAGCTGGCCCCTCCCCAATTTTATTAAAACAATGTAGACTGGCAGCATTCTCCTGGGGTGTGTACCTAATGCAAAACTCAATACCAAAGAAATCTATACTTTTTCCATTAACCACTTTTCCCTAGAGGATAAAGATAATCCATTTTATTAAGATAAGCTTCTAATGCAAATATTCTCAAAAGGGGTGCAGACAACTTTTCTTCACAAAACTATTAGTTGACTACAACTTCAGCAATTAAACCATTACATTTTATTCCTTTAAACTTCAGGTGGAAGAAGTCAGTGCAATTGTCTTAGAAAGGGATCATGGAGTCTACACTCATTCACAGACCAACTAGAGATGACAGAAAGAAAAAAAAAAACGGAAAGGCCTGACATTTGGTGTTTTTATGTCTCAGAATTAAGACATTCTCTACTTCATTTCCACAAGACCATAGGCTCAGCTCTGCACTAGTTAGCTCAGAGGATCCAGGTCTGCTGTCTCTACCCTTTTATTCTCGTTTCCCTCTTCACAGACAATGCCCACCACAGGAGGAGGATTCGCCAAGCCCTCCTCCTGGACAGCCATGACAATGGAGCTTGACGATTTAATCATGCATTCACCAGGATGACTACAGGACAGCTGGCTAGGACTAGGACACAATCTGTGGCTCTGGAACCCAGCCAAGTTAACCAGAGTTGAACCCGTGACCTTGGCCTTCTGGGTATGAACTCTAAATCAATTGCACTAACTGGCCACATTTATGGCAAGACTTACGAAGGTAACAACAGCAAGGATTTGCATTTTTAGAGCACTTACTATGTGTCAGTCTCTTATTAAGTACCATTATTGGATTAGTGCCTGTGAAGCTCTGGAATCATTATGAAGAATTCCTCTCATAATTTCCATTTTACATGTAAGGAAATAGGTGAGTGAGGCTAAGCAACTTTCCTAACGACACATAGCTAGTTAGTACTGAAAATAACATTCAAACTGGCAATTCACTTCCAGAGCTCATCTCTGTAATGATCCCCCTACACTAGCCCTTTGAGAATCATATCATATTGCAGACAGGGCAACACATGCAGAGAAGCTGTGTCATAGGAGTAAACTATCTAGCTAGTATGAGTCTCCTATTTTTTATCTTAAGACGCTACGTATTAGACTTAAGAGTTTTTGAACTCGTAAGTTATGGCACATTGTTTTTAATGTCTCAGAATCCCATCTTTAGTGCAAGACAGTGACAGGCCCAAAAAAGAGAAAATGACATTAAACATGGCCACTTCAACCACATTCTTAAGAAATATTTTATGAAAACCTGAATTTCTAAAGAACAAATATTTGATCACCACATCATCACTACATTACTTATATACACTGCTAGTATGATTATAAATTGCCACAACTTTACTGGAAGGCTGTTTGGTATTGCAAAAAAGTCTTAAATGTAGGTTTGTATTTGACCTAGGCATTCACTTTGGCAAATTTATCCTAAGGGAATAAATTGGAGGAAAAATACTGATATGATGATGAATCAATTAAGAATATTAGTTGCATTATTGTTTCTGAAATGAAGACACTATTGTTTCTAAAAATTAAAAGTTGAAAGTGCTCCAATAGTCCATCAATTGCCTGAATAAATACATTTTGTTAAATCCTTACCATACAATCTGTCTAGACATTTTCAATAGTAATGTAGATTGAGATTTATGTTTGTGATACTCTGGTAAATTCAAGATGTTGGTGATATGTTGATAAGTGAAAAATGGAGTGATGAAAGAATATGGTTAGTGAGGTGTAGCAGTTTCCCAAGGCTGCTATAACAGATTTCTACATGCTAGGTGGCTTAAACATCTTTATTGTCTTAGAGTTATGGATGCCATACTCTGAAATTAAAGTGTCAGTAAGGCTGGCTCCTTCTAGAGGCCCTGAATGAGAATCTGTTCCATGTCTCTCCCCTAGTTTTGGCATTCTTTGGCATGTAGATGCATACCTCTAATCTCTACTCCCACCTCCACATGCCCTTCTCCTCTGAGCTTCTGTGTCTCCTCCTTTCTCTCTCTCTCTCTCCCTCTTTCTTTTTAAGAGAGATTTTTGTTATAGGGTTCATGAGCTTGCCAGAGAGACAGAGAGTGAGAAATCACCCCCCAGGGGAAATGGTCATACTGCAAATACTGCAATATTTTCTCCTTCATTCTCCTCTCGGGATTTTGGAATAGGTTAGTGAGTCACCTACCTGGCCTGAGTTTTAAGTTGTCAGGTCCAGGACATGAACCGCGGTCAACTACATGGGAGTCTAGCAGCGTAAGTATTACATCATCTGCTGGTCCCTCCTTTTCTCTTATAAAAACCTTCACCATTGGAATTAGGGCCCATAGAAGTTCAATATAACTCACCTTGAGACCTTTAATTACACCTGCAAAGACTCATTCCAAATAAGGCCACATTCACAGTTTCCTGGTAGCATAGCTTAGTGGCCTCAATTCAACCCATTATGTGTAGTTCTAATTTTAATTGATTAAGAATATGTGCATATGTTGAGACCAGCAGATGGCAGAATGGTTATGTTGCTGGACTCCCATAGAGTCGACTGCAGTTCAAATCCTAGATCCAGCAGCTTAAAATTCATGCCCAGCATGTGTGCATGTGTGCATGCCCAAACTCCAGAGAGGAGAATGGAGGAGAAGGGATTGTGGCATGGCCATCCCTTCTAGGGAGGGCAATTTCTCACTTTCCATCTCTGTCTCTTTTTGTCTCTCTTGTGAGTATATGCACCCTATAGCAAAAATCTCTCTCTCTTGAAAAAAAAAGTACATATATTACACACACACACACACACACACACACACATACACAGTCTGCCAAAAGTTCATGGAAAATGGAATTGATTTTGCTGCAAAAAACCCAAAATGAAATCCATGCATATTCTTCATAATTTCTGCTTACATAATCTTTTTGAAATTCCCTGGTATGTGTGTGTGTGTGTGTGTGTGTATGTGTGTGTGTGTGTGTGAGGGCATTTATCAATTTTATAAATCACACACACACACACACACACACACAACTTGGACACGGACACAGGCTTTGATCCTCATTCGACTCCTGGCTAAATGTATAACAAGCACAGTCTCTTAATTTAGTTTTCTTAAGGGGAACACTTATTTGTTAATATTTTTGGTGGGTGATAGTATTTCACAGGATTGTTGCAGGGATTTTAAGAGATATCATATACAAAGTACTCAGCATAGTCCCCAACTCCTTGCAAGGTTTCAACAGATAGTAGCTATGATAAATTTAAAACAGAATTCTGGGAGAATAAACACTGAAATAGTAAGAGTAGTCATTTACTATGAGGATTAGTTATTATAAATTTTTTCCTTTCTTTTTAATTTATTTCTATGTCTTATAAAATTTTTAAGCACATTATATTACTTAAATCAGGAAAAGAACAATAAAGTCATTTCTGTTTGGAGAAAGAGTAAGACTTATTAGATTTTGCATCCCCTTGATACTTATACATACACATAAATAACCCAGACATTGTAAATTAAATTAGCCATGCAACTAATTAAAAAAAAAATCTCTCTTAGCCTTGGGGCTCCTTCCTCTCTCCCTCATCCCCATTTTTCCATGTGCAAAATTTGTGTTGGCTTCAGTGACATTTTTCAATGAGAAAGCCACAATATGCTGACAAACATTTAAGAATGACAGCACTTCTGAAACATCCACAGAGCAAAGGGAGATATATGGTGTTTTTCAAAAGATGAGTTCCTACTGTGGAGAGATTTGCTGTCTCTGAGGGAGACATGGCAAATGCACTGATGAAAGAATTCTGTCAGAAGTAAGATTTCGGGGAGGGAGGCAGCAAGTCAAAACCAATAGGTTAGGGCAGATTGAAACTGTCAGGTGGATTTGTGCTAGATTTGATTGCGTATTTTTAAGATTAGCTATTAAGATTAGCTGAGCTATGAGAAAGGAAACACCTTCCTTGAAAATATGTGTGTGTGTTTTAATTTTTGATTGTTAGAGAGTACACACACTCACTAGAGAGAGAGAGGGAGAGAGGAAGTATACCCCAGTGGAGTGTGGTTGTACTACAATTCCTTCTCCATTTCTCCATCCTGTTGTTATCTGGAGCATGCACATCCAGGGTCTGGGACCGCAACAATAGAGCTAGATCCATATGGGATCTGGCTCCCTTAAATGCTAGGTTATGGAGACTACCATAATTCAACATATGGATTATTAAAAATATTGTTTCATATTAAAAGTAGTATGTTACCACATACTACTATTTTACCATGTAAAAAAAATGAAGAAAATAAAATTAAGCAAAAAATTTTAAAGCTAAAATCCTACAACTCAGGTGATTATAGATCTCACACATATACACACACATACTCACTCAAACACACATTGTATGTTCCTGTCAGAACATACAGCACCTGTCTGCAAAATTAAAAAAAAAAAATTATCTCCCCTTGGGGATCACATTTGAAAAAGATGACCTTTTTGGATGGATATAGCCCCTGTAGAGCTCATGTTTTGACAAGTAGAGAGTACCATTTTGTGAATTAGAAAAAGTGCTCCCTTTCCTCTGACCCAAAATATTCACTTGCCATACACTGCCCTATATGCTCCTATTAGGGGACAACTAGTATGACTCATACAATGGCCCTGATGTGAGCATATATTGCCCCGGTGGTTTTAGTATTTCATCATGTAATAATTGGTACATGTGTAACAATGTATGTAATATAAATGTTAGTTATGGGGAAAAAGTCCTATCCACCAATTTCAGAACAGAAACATCAATACCATTCCACTTACACTATGTCTTCACTACCCCAATCCTCTTCCCTATCCCCCAGTCCTTCCTCCCAGAGGTGGGACCTGCTATTTTGAACTTTATTATTGTTTTGAGATAGAGTCTATCTCTCTATCTATATCTATATCATCTATATCTATATCTATATATCTATATGTCAGTTTCTCAATGAGTACATTTATGAGATTATTTCTTATGAGTCTTTTAACTCCCAATGAAGAATGATTTATCTGTATCTATAGATGTATCTATAATCTTTTATGATTTGCTTTTCTCAACTCCCAGTGAAGAATGATTTACCCATATCTATAGCTATAGCTATAATTTTCTGAAGCTTGCTTTTTAAACTCACACTATTTTTGTGGCCCATTTTTTAAAATCTTTACCTATATCTTCTATGCCACAAAATTTTATTCTGCAATATTGTACAAACTGCAATATTCAATTATTTGCTTGGACAGTAATTTAACCAAGTCTATCTATGATTATGCTAAGTTAGGTAGACATTAATTGTGTTAACATAATTTAACCAAAAAAGCAGACTTTTATTTCTGTCTTTTGCAATAAAATTCTTTATAGCTGTCTTTAACGTCCATCTAAATAAAATCTTTGACAATATCTTTGATTTTTTTTCTTAGAATAAATCCTTAGACATGGAATAGATGTGTCAGTGGTAAATTGATTATAAACTTGATGTATTAGTATTAGTGATATTTTTAAGATGTTGAAGAAGTTGCTTAATAGACAAGTGATAACTAAACAATGGAAGTTCATTCAGAGTTAACAGGTTATATAAACAAATACTTTCCAAATCTGCTGACCTAAGGGAAGTCCACTATTTAGCCAACCTTACCAGGCTGCTTTCTGTTCTGACTCCAGAAGTTTTCCATAATAATGTGGATAACGCTATGTTTGTGGAGGTGTTCATTGAGAGGAAAGTTCTCAAGCAAGAACTGATGAGCATGAAGAATCATAAAACCAAACCATGGACACTTCAGACTAGATTCATAGAAACCACAGAAGCGGGCAAAGTATGTCTCAGCGCTGTTGTCAAAATGAAGGCCAATCCAAGAAAGCAAATTTATAAGGAGATTAGAATACTCATGTTAAAAACAGAAATTTAAAAAAAAGGAGTTTGAACAGGCTACCATCACATCCCAATACCATCCTATAGTGAGCCTTCATTGCACTGAACAGAGTGGAAGAGACCTAAACCCCCAACCACAGTGTTAGGACCAGAAAGAGAAGACTGAGGAAATGAGACCATGCCGAGGGTGCGCCTCTCTTGCTATCACTCTCATAAATGAAAGAAAGAAATTTTAAAAAAAGAAGGAAAAATAAACTCAGACAAAGAACTATAAGAGGCTCTTCTTTCTCAGAGAATGGTTAACTCAGTCATTGCCTGGTTTGGCCTTGGTAGATATTTAACACACTGAGATATTGTTTATGTAGTAGTATATTTGCTGCTTTAAAAAACAACTTAAAAGATTATTTTTTCAGGAAGCATTTCTATTTTCCTAACTGATTAAATTATTTGAATACTATGCCTAAAATCTTTACAATTGAAATGAGCATGCCTTCCTTTCTATCATGTCTGGAGATCAGAAATTAAATTTGTGTGTTAAGTAGATTGTCAATAATGCATTTCAAAAGGTCATAATGTCTGGACTTAAACAAAATTATGTTTTTATATAAGGAAATGTTTTCTCCTGTCATAAAACATGCCAGCAGTTTCTTTCTGCTTCACTTTGTAGCATTGGCCTGTTTTGCTATGTGATGAAACAGTGTCTGCTTAGAACAACCGAAGGTAACACCAGTTACTGCTGATTGAGCATGTGTTACATCCCAGGCACTGGTTAAACACTTCCCTACCCTGAATAGCTTACTCCTTTACACTGAATATCTTAATCCTTTGACCAACCAGCCAGGGAGCTGTTGGTGTATACCCTGCACCAAGTCCCAAATACAGGGAGCAGGGCAGAGAGATTGTCAGTCAGGTTCCAGCTCTGGGATGTCGGCACAAACATAGGGGAGTGAAGTTGTGGGACCACCACTGTTTTAGGATACAGAAAAGCTGCGCTAAAAAGACCCCATGGTGCAACCAACAGATGATGTAATGGTTACATCACTGGACTCCCACGTAGTTGACCGTGGTTCGAGGACTGGACCTGGTGGCTCAAAACTCACATCAGGCATGTGTGCATGCGTGCCCAAAATCCTGAGAGGAGATTGAAGGAGAAGAGATTGTGGTGTGGCTTTCCCCCATAGGGAGATATTTCTCACTTTCTGTCTCTCTGTATCTCTCTCTCTGGCAAACACACAAGCCCTATAGCAAAAATCTCTCTCTTAAAAATAAATAAATAAAAAAAAAAGGCTCCATGGAGACTGAGTAGTAGCAAAGCAATAAAACAAAAAGCTGTGAGAGGTAGACCTGCATGGGAAGGTTCCAGTTCAAATCCAGAGACTGCCCTGAGTGTGGTGGGCACATGTATGCCTGTGATCTTGGTTAGCCGAGGCTGAGTGTTAAAACCCTGTAGGGAGTGGTCTCTCTCTCTCTGTCTCTCTTGCTCATGCAAGAAATAAATCGACTTAAAAACGGAAACAAAAACCTGGGGACTGGGTGTGATGCAGCAGTATTGTAATGGGACCCACATATGAAGGGTCCTAGGTTTGTGTCCTGTGTCCATCCTGAGCACTCAGGGCTTGTATGTATGCCTGTGATATAGGACTGCTGAGACTGGAGGTGGATCATATTGTGAGGACCCTATTGGGGAGCGGTATCTCTTTATATCTGTTTGTCTCTCTGCCTCTGTCTTTCAGAGGAAAAGTAACCAAATTTTTTTTAAAGACTTCACCCTGAGGCCAGCAGGTGTTGTAGTGGTTAAGGCACTGGACTCCCATGGGGCCAACCACAATTTGAATCCTGGACCCGGTGACTTGAAACTCACACTGGACCTATGTGTGTGTATGCCCAAAATCCTGAGAGGAGAATGAAGAAGAAGGGATTGTGATGTGACCATCCTCCCTGGAGGGGGTGATTTCTCACTTTCTCTCTGTCTTTCTGGTGAGTGCATACTCCCTATAGCAAAAATCTCTCTAAAAAAAAAAAAAAGTTCCACCCTTAGAGTCCTTCTCTCTATATATCTTTGGGTGTTGGATCCTGCTGATTTTCCTAAAGTCTTTTTTTCTTTAATCATAGTTTTATCACTGTTATATCAATACACTGACTTAAATGTTTTGAAAAAGTGACAACCACCTTTAAAGAACATGCTCAAAAGAAATGATTGCTCACCTCACTACCACTTCAGCTTTCATTTATATTTATGACCAGGTTAGAAATAAAATGAAGCAATTCTGTTTTTGAGCTCTGGATTGGAACTTTGAAGAGTATGTCTATTGAAAGTTTTCAGTTGCAAGAATCACTATAAATTGGGTTTATGGATTTCTAAACTTTGTCAAGGTAGCTTTCCTTTATGAGTATCTTAATTTGAATTTACAAAGAATGCTGAACTCTGTCAAAAGACAAAATTACAACAATTTAGTCTTAAAATCTTAATTGGCTTTATTTGTGATTCTAGAATTGGGCAACACTTCATTCCATACGGTAGAATAATGAGGAGAGCAGAAGAGATTAGTTGTATACACTGACAAGGGTTGAATAAAGCAGAAATTAAAAAAAAAATTGGTTAGTTGTTTTAGTGTCTTTCCTTATAAGGTTGAGACAGGGAAATAAAACAATAGAAAAATAACTGGTTGGTTAACATTGGATTATTTTAGGTTACTTTTTTGTAAGGATTAAAACACAGGGAACTTAATTTTCTTGCTGACTGAATTTTTGGGGGAAATTAGGTTGTAATTGTTCATTCTCCTGATTTCTTGGGATGTCAGATAAATAGTTACGTTTCAACCTGCTGACATAGAACTTTAGCATGGGTTACTCTATTTTGATGTATTTATTTATTTATTAAAGAACTATTTATTTTATTTTTTAATTTGACCAGAGACAGAGAGAGAGAAAGAAAGGAAAAATGAGAGAGCAAGTCACCAGGTCAGAGACTCCAACTGTGGCCCACCACGTCAGTGTCCAGTGCCTTTAAACACCACACCACCTGACCACCTTCATTTTTATTTATTTATTTTTTTGGTGAGGTTTTTTTCTATAGGGTGTGTGCACTCACCAGAAAGACAGAAAGAGACAGCGAGAAATCACCCCCCGGTGGGATGGTCACTTCGTAATCCCTTCTCCTCCATTCTCCTCTCAGGATCTTGGGCATGCATGCACACGCGCCTGGCATGAGTTTAATCCACCAGGTCTGAGACTCAAACCACGGTCGACTACGTGGGAATCCAGCGACATAGTCATTACACCAACTGCTGGCCTGATATTTTAAAGTTTATTCTTTTACTTGAGCAAGAGAGATATAGAGAGAAAGCTCACAGTGTATGCCTGCACTCGAGAGGCATCCCCAACAAGATCCTCACACTGTGATCCACCTCAAGCCCCAGCTAGCCTCAGATCATGGGCATGAGTGTGCCTGGTAGTTTTAGGAAGGTCTCCAGATGTGAAACGGGGACCCTCCCATGTGGGTCAGCCTCACGATGTTGCTGTAGCTCTGCGCCACCTTTGATCCTTTCGTTTTAATTTTTTATGTGGTCTGCTGGGGCTTAGTGCAGGAGCTTAACCCAAAACCAAGGCCTCCTGTAACTTTTACTGAGCAGCATGCTTTATACCAAGAATTATGCCAATTACTGGGAAGACAAGGATGGATAATGTAGTATCCCTGACTGTGAGAAGAGAAGTGGGGAGAAGGCCACAGAAGAAATACAAAGATTACCACACAACACAGGGTCTGCACTCTGGCTGCCCATTAGAATCATCTGGCTTAAAAAAAAATACTGTGATTAAATTCTACCTTTTGAGATTGGTCTTGGGTGGGGCTGAGTCAGTTTTACAAGCTCCCCATGTGATTCTGAAGTACAGCCAAGATTCACAATTATGGAACTGAAGTACATATAGGATGGTCAGCGGATTCAGTCTAGAAAAGCTTCTGAGGAGGTAATATCTGAGCTAAGTTTGCAAGGATTGATGGAAGTGTGTTGGGCCTTCCAGGGCAAAACAAGAAAGGGCATTATGGAAAAATGCCTATATGTTGGGAAAAAGACACCCCAACAGATGACTTGGAAGATGACTTGTATGGAATGGCCAGAGCTCTGTGAGGGTCAACTCTCAATAGATGAGATTGAACTGGTGAAATGGTAAGCTATGGGGCAGGGAAACACCAAGACATAAGTAAAAAGGGCTTTGTATTCTAGACTAAGGTGATAAGACTATTCTAAAGGGGACAAGTATTTATCAACAGTCTCAAAAAGTATGTGTGGGGGACCAGCAGTTGGCGTAATGGCTATGTCGCTGAACTCCCAGGTAGTTGACCACGGTTCGTGTCCTGGACCCGGTGGCTTAAAACTCACGCCGGGTGTGTGTGCGTGCCTGCGCAAGATTCCGAGAGGAGAATGGAGGAGAAGGGATTGTGGCGTGGCCATCCACCCTGGGGGGTGATTTCTCGCTCTCTGTCTCTCTGTCTCTCTCTGTCTGTCTGGCGAGCGCATGTGCCCTATAGCAAAAAACCTCTCAAAAAAAAAATGTGTGTGTGTGTGTGTGTGCAAGCAGGCATGCTCACACACATGTTCAGGGACAATGACAGCTGGGAAGGGTAGTTCCCACAGTGAGTGGGCCTGGGTATAGACAGAAGAAGGTTGGTGACCGTGAGCAGGTTCTTACAGTCCTTCCAGTGAGCTTTTATTAAAAAAGAAAATAAAAAGGCAAACAATGCATATATTTTTATTTGTTAGTTTTCTTAGGATTACTGGCTAGTACCTATAATCTATGAAAACAACAAGAAATTTAAAAGATAAAATAAAATAAAAACAAGAAAAAAACTCAAGACACTCAATGAGGCACCAGGGCAACAGAGAAAAGAAGAACAATATAGATTGTTCTGTTGTTCACAATCAGGGGTTAGGGTTATCAGTGGCAGATTTTCCAAAGACATTTTAATAGAACAACTTCAAGAAATGAGGTAGGTTGAAACTATATACATAGTCAAGAGGGATCTGAATAATCTGATGTGTTAAAAGGAAGTTAGAAACATTTACAACTCTTAAAAACACCTTTTATAATTACTGTCATGGAGGTCAGTCCATGGTCTCCCAGAGGATATTGCTGATTGCCCATATCAAAAACAAGATTCTTTGTTGAAGGGACTGTTATATATACTGTAGCACAGAATTTCTTTCTTTTATTTAAAAAATCAATTCATTTTTACATTGACAAAAATAATACATATTTATTATATATAACATGTTTCAAAATATAGATACGTTGGTGGAATGGCTAAACTGAAAGAATTAGCATATGCAGTATCTCCCACATTTATATTATGTGGCAAGAACACCTAAAATCTATTTTAAAAAATTTTTCTTTTTTTTAGAGAGAGAGATTTTTGCTATGAGATGCATGCACTTGCAAGAGAGACAGAGAGACAGACAAAAAGTGATAAATCACTCATCCACCGACCCCACCACCCCCTGCCAGGGAGGATGGCTATGCCACAATCCCTTCTTCTCCATTCTCCTCTCAGGATTTTGGGCACGCATGCATGCACACATGCCCTGTGTGAGTTTTAAGCTGCCAGGTCTGGGACTGGAACTGTTGCTGACTACATGGGAGTCCAGTGACATAACCATTATGCCATCAACTGATGCCCTATTTTAAGAATTTTTAAGAATAGGTCTAGCAGTTGGCATGATGGTAAGGGCACTGGACTCCCACATGCCTGAGTGACCGTGATTTGAGTCCCAGATCTGGCAGCTTGCTTTCTCACTCCCCCCAGGCCCGTAAGCATACATGCCCTATAGCAAATTAGAAAAAAGAAGTGATAATATTAATAAATAAAATTAAGTAAATAATTCTTTTAAAAAGAAGTTGTTTTTTGGAGGAAGAGGTTTTTGCTGTAGGGTGTGTATACTTGCCAGAAAGACAGAGACAGACAGAGAGACAGAAAGCAAGAAATCACCCCCCTCCAGGGGGGATGATCATGCCGCAATCCCTTCTCCATTTTCCTCTTGGGATCTCAAGCACCCAGCATGAGTTTAAGCCACCAACTCTGGGACTCAAATTGCAGTTGACTACATGGGAGTCCAACGACATAGCCATCACCCCAACTGCTGGTCCCCCCCCCAAAAAAGTTTTAAGAACAGAATACATGTTATTACCTATAGTCACCATGTTGTCTACAGATCTTTTGAATCTATCCTTCCCAAGTAACTGAAATTTTATATCCTTTGACAAACATCTCTTTGACCTTGACCTTCCCTTCCACCACCACCCCCACCCCCCGCCAGGTAGACTCTAGTAATTACCATCTGCTCTCCACTTCTGTAAGTTCAAAGTTTTTATACTCCATATATAGGTGAGAGCATGTGGTATTTGTCTTTCCTGTGTGTGGAATGTCTTCTTTCAAATTTTTTTACTTAGCTAAGAACGGTGCCTACTATATAAGAATTGTCCCAAATAACCATAATTGTGAGTTTTTTGTTTGTCAACGTCCACCCTGGGGCTTGGGTCTAGCTGAATCATGATCAGAGGGCTTCTGGTGAGGAAGAGAAAGAGGACGAAAAAGAGAAAACCCTCCATCTTGAGAGGACTGGGGAACTGGAAAGAATGAGACAAAGAGATAGAGTAGAAGTGGACACAGGCAGCCTGAGCCTGGGTAGCCCAAGCAACTTGTACGGTACTTGAGCTGCTACTTGAGCCACCCAGACAAACTGGGCCTCTTTGTTTATAGTACAAGGAGACATTACATTTGTATGTTTCATGACACTTCATAGATTCTTTGCCAGGTTACAGACATTAAGAAGCAGGTAACAAATCTATAAGGGCTTAGTCATACTGGACCAGGTGTACCCCTTGGTGATAATCCCATCAAGAGAAAGTCCCATTATCTTCTTTTCTAAAGCAGAGAAGTCGAACTTCTCCATAAGTAGTGCACCACTATACCCAGAGAAGGCTAAAGAATCTTTGAGATGCAGAGCAGGAATTGGACTTTGCTAATTAGGGCCAAGATGTTTCTTCAAGTCCATCAGATGTGTCTGTTGGAACGCCCCTAGGAATTTCCACCCTTACTCTGTCTGCAGCGAGGGTCAAGGAAAGCACAAGTTACAAGGTTCTGCCAAAACCCAAAAGGACAGGTGGTGTTTGCTCAGAGCATGTCCCCATACCTGAGGTTCTCTCTCTAAATGTGTCCCCACATTTGTTAATGTAGCTTAATGACCATTACAAGTGTCTACATCAAAGCACTTGGATACTGTATCAACTGTTGCCAGCACCCAGTGACCTATCAGAAATATTTCTTCAGGTGAACTAAAATATGCACAAAACTGGGACCAGCAGTTTTGGCTATGTTGCTGGACTCCCGTGTAGTCGACCATGGTTCGAGTCCCGGGCCGGTGGCTTAAACTCACTCCAAACACGTGTGCGTGCGTGCCCAAGATCCTGAGAGGAGAATGAAGGAGAAAAGATTGTGGCATGGCCATCCTCCCTAGGGGGTGATTTCTAGCTTTCTGTCTCTCTGTCTCTGTCTTTCTGGCAAGTGCACACACCCTATAGCAAAAAACTTCTCTATATATATATATATATATAATCTCTTACTTTCAAGTACTGTGGAACTCTTCTTGAATAATAAGGGTAAGGATGATAGATTTATCATGATTTACTAACAAATACATTTTAAAAATCCACTTTCAAACATCCATTTGTATGCAAAAATCATTGTTCTTCATAGGAAATAACTTTTTAACATTAAATTAAATTAGTGGAAGTTTGGGAAGAATATGGATTCAATCAGCAATTTCTTGCCCTTTTTTTTTTTTTTTTTTTACTTAAGCTCTAAAAGCAGATGAGGTGTTTTAATTATTTCGTTTCACATGTGGAAAGAATAAATCTGAAGGAAATAGCTTAGGATTCTTTCCAAGTTTAAATTACAAATTATCCCAGGACCCCAGAGAGAAGCAACAGCAAACAGGATTTTAGGCTGTTTTGCGTCAGGTCAGCCTTTCGATCAATATTGAAAGCTACCTTGAGGACCTAATTTTTTCCTTGTGCTTTTTCCCAGAGTTGAGGCAAGTTTAATCTTTTCCCTGCTAGGTCTATGATACGTGTTATTCACACCCTGTTGCTGGTGTCCCAGGCTCAAATCTTGTGACAGTTGCCTTGTGTGGACACCCCCAGTACAGTTGAGTTTGTGAAATAAATGCCCAGTGGACTCTCTGGGTGAATCACCAGGGATTTGAGGATCATCTACTATTCCCAGCTTGAGGCCTGCATCAGAAACAGGTGACTGTGACTGTTCCTGTGCTCTGATGATTGGTCATCCAGATCTTCACACTCAGGAAGGAGAAAGCAACTTTTCTGCAGTGCCTAGGGCAGAGGTTACTTCAGTCACCCACGGTGGACTCTTGTATAGTATTCTGTCATCATTTCTTTCCCAAGCTCTACTCAGGACCTGATCTACCTTTACTGGCTTAAAGGAGAGAGGGGATACATACTGACAGTATATCGTATTGAAGAGAAGTGCTTCAGGAGAAAGAAGAGAATGCTGTCTCAATCTGGTTTTGTTTGCTTCCCTTTAGTTCTCCCTCATAAACCCCTACCTTTATATTATACCTGTTTATTTGAAAATTCTGTGGAGGCTTTCTTTTTTTTAACTCATATCTTTATTATTTTGAATGTATTTAGTTTTTATTTGTTGTTGTTATTATTATTATTATTATTTTGTTATTATTATTGTTGTTGCTGTTGTTATTATTATTATTTTGCCTTAGGGTGTGTATGCTCACTGGAGAGAGAGAGACAGTGAGAGGGAAAGTGAGAACTCACCCCTCGGGAAGATGGCCATGCCACAATCCCTTCTCCTCCAGTCTTCTCCCAGGATCTTGAGCATACATGCACATGCACCCTGAATGATTTTTCAAGCCACTGGGTCCAGGACTTGAGCCATAGTCAGCCATGTGGGAGTCCAGAGAAGTAACTGCTATGCCATCTGGCGGCCCAACTCATGTCTTTATATGTAGACATAAAGGGCAACCTTGAATATCCCCATGCAAATAAAAACGTGCCACTAACCATCACTGGAACATGAGCCTAAAAATCAAATCATTTATTTCATATGCTATTAAGAGAAAATAACATGGAAGAAAAAAAATTAATAAAAAGCCTAAATATTATTTGACAATCTCCCCTATCCCCCATAAAAGCACAGACGCAGAGCATTTCATAGATGAGCCTAGCAAACCCTTAGGAATTTTGCGGTATGGAAAATACAAAAAACAAATTAGACAAGGATTTAGTGTTTGACTGAAGCTTGATCTATTAATAATTTCCATCCTCTACTCCGGTCAGCGGGAGAGCTATTTTTTGTTGGTGGTTTTCGAAAAGTATTCCACTCAGGGGATGTTTTTTCCCATTCGCACTGATTTCTTTTGACTCTGAACTTCTAGCTTGGCACCTGAGCAACCTCCTCAGGCATTTAAACTGCAAAGGGGAGCGACTCAGGCATCTCAGAACATTGCGTAGTCCTAGAGTGATCTGCCTGGAGCTACTGTGCCTCCCCAAGCACCTATAAACTGTCCTCTCTCTCTCTCTGCCTGAAGGACACCTTCTATTGGCATCTACCTAGTCCATTTTTCCTCTGGTGCAATGCACCTTCCATGACAATTGATGCCAGCAGCAATCTGCTGAGAAACAGGAGTAAAAGGAAAACGAGCAGCCAAGTGACTGCCTCATTTTTTAAAATACTAATTGACCTTGTCGAGATAATTACTGCAGATTGGGAGACTTCGACTGTCTCTGGCAGGTTAGATGAAAAACCCACTGATTCTGGGGAGACTATACTAAGAAAAAAGTTTGCCGCATTGAATGAGAAGCCTCAGGCTATCTTAAAGGCAAGTACTTCTTTTTCGAAGATCATGAAGCTGAGGGACATATGTTTGCTTTAAGTCTGGGAAAATTAAAAAAAAAAAAAAACAACAAACATACTCATGAGGTTGTGTTTTGACTCAGAACCTTCAAGGAATACACAAGCCTGAAATTCTTCTTTGAAGCTGATAATGCTATTCTCTATACCAGCTCAGTGATTCAACCATGTAACAACTATTTATTGAGCTTCTACTGTGCAAAGTCTATATTAGATTCTACTGCAACGTGAAGATGAATCACAATATGGTGCCTGTCTTCAAGGAGTTCGCACTGTAAGAGAGGTATTATATTCATAAATACATAGAATACAGAATAGAAAATTCTATGATATCCATTAGTTAGTTAGCAAGGTTAGGCTAAAACTTGGAGGAGGTCATAACTGGACATAACTTTGGAATCATTGGATTTGACCTTTATTGAAAATCTTAGGCAAATTTGTCAACATTTTTCAGGGAGCTATAATTCATTGTTTCATTGTTTATATTACACACACACATATATGCACACACACACACATACACACACACACATACAAGCCATAAGTTGGATTGCCAAAATAAAGTAGCTGCACTGGTGTTTATTTGTTGGATTACTTAGTCACCAAGTCAATATCGAATCATATGCTCCGTGTAGAACTGGTCAATGTCTGGGAAGGTGAGAGGTTGTTATGTTGTTTTCAGTGATGGCTTGACTTCCCCATAAAGAAGTTTTCCTTGAAATCTTGTCCTGTTCAACAGCTGTTTTAAGTTGGCCAAGGATAATTTATAAGAAATTTTTGAATGAATGTTGCATGTTGAGTCTCCAAGAGACTTGATGGTGGGAAGTACCTAAGAAAAACCTTCTAGTAAGGATCAGTTGCCTTGTGAGAAAAAAGAAGAGCACGGTGGTCTTAAGAGAGAATAAACTCTGCCTCTGAAAATATTCGAGGAGAAAGTTTTTGAGAATATTTGTCGATGAAAAAAAATAACCAACTGTAAAATTAATAATTAATAATTAATGCAGTTTATTTCCAAGCCAACTGTGAGTGACCTAGTCCAGAGAAGAGGCATACATGCCTTTTCTCGGGGTGATCATGTACAGAGGTTCCTTTTATTTGCTTTTGAGATTGACAGACAACATTTAGTGAAAAGATTTTCCATTGGTCTGGCCCAAAAAGGCGGGACATGTAGAAGGGGTGGGGGCTTGTAGGTTATAGGTGGGTTCCACAATTCTTAGGTTGGTGATTGAAAGGAAAGATCCCCGTGTCTTAGTTAAAGAAAGGCTTGATCTACATCTCAAAGATACTGTGCCAGGAACAGGAGGTAGGAAGAATCCTGTTAATAGAAAATAAATGGTCTGCTAATGTTTGTGGGCATGACTTCCCCAGTCCCCTTTTGAAAAGATTTTGGAAAAATAGAAAAAGTAGTCAGACTTCTGTCCACATATTTAATGTAGGTGTTAGAGTGAGATCAAGTATCAGGAAAAATACGACAAATGACTGTGATATCCTTGAGTAACATGGGGTTCTCTGGGCTGTGTACACTGTCCTGGAGAAATTATCATCTACTTGTATTCATCTAAATATCTACATTTAATCATAGTATTAATTTTTACCCAAAAAACCACTGAGAGAGACTTATTTGTCAAAACGTACATGACACAAGACCTACCATGTCAGCATGGCTCATACTTAGACACTCAACAAGCATTTTTTGAATGAATGAACTTGCCTTGTAATACCAAACAAATGGAAACAGAACACCAAGATTTATGAATAATGCAGTATTGGAGTAGATCATTGAATGCTGCCAGCTACAGTCTCTGTCTATTCCTGGACAAGGAGCAGAAAGTAGAAAATCTTAGTAACCTAGATTCATGTTTCTTCACTGGATTTTTTTCTCACTTGATGTCATCCTTCTTTAGAAATTCAGTTCTAAACCCCTGAACTCTAATCAACCCCTCCCCAACTGAAAAGAATTTTCACTCAACCACTTAACCTTGCTGACTGATAGACTCATCAGGGCGAACGACTTTCAGTCAATGTGTCAGTTAACCAGGCCTATGCATTTAAAGTCTTTGTCTGTAATTGGGGCACAAAAGCTCCTGAAAGTAAACGCAGACCTAAGCAAGCAGAAGGTTGAACCAAAAGCTTAGGGAGGGTGTGCTGAGTTAGATCTTTATCTTTCACCAAATGTCCTACTAGGGTTAAAAACTTGTGAATAATGGAACCTATAGCAGCTTATATATTATGAAAAGTAAATAAATTCAGCTAGGAAAGTAATGAAACTTACCTACAATTCTACTTGTTTTCCTATAAATAGAAAGAAAAATAATGTAATATTTTTCTCAAAAGAGAAAAGAAAACTAAGAAAATCCACAAAAGCTCTTCTTTAATGAAGATCTATTTCTATGCAGTAAACTGCTTCCTCCCCCTCCAACTTTTTATTTATTTTTTTGAGGAAGTCTTGTGGTAGTGTGTGCATGCATAACATATGCATGTAAATGCATGTATTCGTCATGCAAACCTTCTAAATTAGGAATGAGAGTAGAAAAGGGAGCCTCTGCAGCAAGGCCAGCCCTGAAGGTAAAGGGAATTTTGTCCTTTGCTCAGGCTCAGAATGGATTTCCCCAGCTCTCCCCACTTTTGTGATACGGTGGGCCAGTGCTTGGTGAGTTGTATCTGCTGGAAGTCTCTTTCCAGGAGATGCTCAGAGCTTAGACATATAAAGAGTCTTCCAAAAGTTCATGGAAAATACATATTATTTATATTTTAAAAAAACTGCATGAATTTCTTTCTTCTTAAGTTCATTTATTTCTTCCATGAGAGAAAGGGAGAGCGAGCACCCCCAAACAGAGGCATAATCTACTCCCTGCCTTAGTCAGCCCCAGATCATGGGTCTGTAGGCACCTAGCATATTCAGGAAGATCTCTTGGATGTGAGCCAGAATCTTTCTATCTTACCAGCCTGGAACGGCATTATGTTTTATCACTGTGCCATTGCCCCTAGGCATAGATTTCAGGGTTTTTTATACCCAAATAAATATTTATTTATTTATTTATTTTTCCCAGAGGGCGCATGTGCTCAACAGAGAAAGAGAAAGAGAGAGAGAGAGAGGAAGCATCTCCCCTACACCCCATGGGGCATGGTCATGCTGCAATTTTTTTCCCCCCAATCCTCCACACTGACAAGATTTGGAGCACATTCACACTCACGCCCAGTTGTATTTTTCAAGCTGCCAGGGCCAGGATTTAAACTGCTGGTGGGATCTGGCTCCCTATGCTCTGTACTTCACTGCTACACTACAAGGCTGGCTTAAACTCATACCTAAATTCCATTTCTCTTCAAACTTTTAAAAATCCTTTGTTTGTCTGATGCTTCAGGAAACATTCTGGCTTTGGCCTGTCTCTCTGTGCTCAAGTGTTTCTTCTACTTATTAGGCCTCTGCTCTCCAAACTCTCCCGCGAGTTACCCTTTCCTTTTCTCTACATGTTGGGCTCCTCCCTCTCTTAACTTGAACCAATCCCCTTCCTTTCCACACCTTGACCCAAGAGATTCAGATGTGTGTTTTACATTTCCAGTTCATTTGTTGCTAGCTTAACTAATTTATTTTTATAGCTCCCTCTTTCTGACATCCTAAATGCCTCCATGTGTCTCTATATTACTTCAACTTCTGCTAACAGTTTCTGGTATCAAAGAGGATATTGCAGCACATGCTCTGCAATTAGTTGAGGTTTTACTCTATTAATACCAGCCCCATCCTTAGACCTTTCAGGGTTTCAAGCATCCAAGAGAGAAATAAAGCTGCAGGGCATCTCACAAAGAATCTCTTGTAAATTCGAAGCATTAACACCACGGCACATCTGATCTTAACAGTCCCTGCCCCTTGCCACAGGGGAAGGACTGCTTTAAAGCAGGAGCCATCCTTTTCAGGCACACAGAAGCACAGAAGTAGACGAGTCCGTGCCAGGTGTGATGAGCACAGAGATTTAGTCTCTGGTTTCATGATAAACGCTGCCTCATGTTCTCAGGGGCCTTACTCTAATAATTCTTAATGCCACTGCCCTTGGAAGGAGGAAAACGTAAGCTGAAATGAAAACATCAAGTACAGAAAAGACACTGCAACCGGCCACCCAGCTGTGCGATGGCTGGCGATATAGGCTGTCGACCTGGATACTTAAATCTAATAACACAGACCGGTGCCTGCAGCAGAGAGAAAAATAGAGAATTACGTGAAACTTTGGACATTGAAAATGGAAGGGGAAGGCTGTGGACTTAAGCATTGTCTAGGCAGGGGGTCCACAGTCTGAGTGAAGGGTTCTCTTTTGATCATGATCTTTTGATGATGGGCTTTTAGGAGCCAAGGCCACCTGTGAAGTCTCTGACATAGAACAAATCACTGAAGAATCAGTGAGGGAAATGTGTTCTAGTGAAAGTGGAATCACATCCAACAATCCTACCAGGCCCACTTCCCCAAGGGCATGGTCCTGCCCGACCAGATGGACTTCACAGATGCTGCCAAGGCCATGACAGAATCAAGACCTACTGAGGGCAGAGGCAGCTGCCCCGTGGACTCACAGCTATGCTCCCCTACTCAGGGTTACTTTAGAGCTTTGAGAACTTTCCTTCGTTACTCAAAACATCAACCTCTTGATGTCTTCCCTGAATTTCCTCTAAACTTAAAAAGCAACCGTGAAGTCTTCCATGCTGATATATTTTCACCATGTGCCACTGTCTAGCCTCACAGGCTGACAAAGTTTTAAGATGGCTTGTGGACTTGTGTCCCTGTCTGAGAGCTCTTTACTCCCACCTGGACTCCAAAGAAGAGGCTTCAGATTCTGACTGCAACGAAACAGGAGGCCAGGTAGAGAGTTCTAGTTATAAACACGCCTCTCCAGTGAAGGGTAAAGATGAATAAGATGAGGAGAGCACATGGGTACCTCCATTTTTTCCATCTCTTACTGTTTTTCCCAGGTTGTGAGGAAAACTGAGTCACTAGACTTGCTCATTTTTTGCTGCAGGCATAGAGAACGAGTCACAAAAGCATAGTGTGAGCCTATGACTGTTCCTTTTTCCATGCACCTACAAGTTCTTTCAAATCTTGTCTGAGTTCATGAGCCATTATTACCAAAAGAGAAAAGGACCTAGATATTACCAGAAAGCATAGTTCTAACACTGGTTCAACGGTCAACAAAGAGATAAGAAATCTATCCTTTTTGGGACCAGCAGATGGCTTAATGGTTACATCGCTGGACTTTCATGTAGTTGACTACAGTTGGAGTCCCAGACCTGTGGCTTAAAATTCATACCGTGTGTGTGTGTGTGTGTGTGTGTGTGTGTGTATCCAAAATCCTGAGAGAAGACTGGAAGAGAAATGATTGTGTTGTGGTCATTCCCTCCCCAGGAGCGGGGTAGGATTTTTCACTTTTTGTCTGGTGAGCACATGTACCTTATAGCAAAAACAAAACAAAACAAAACAAAACAACAAACAATAAAGCTACTCTTTTTTATTTTCAGTTGTGAGAAAGCATATCCTGCAGACATTCTTCCACAGTTTATTCACACCACACACGGGTTATACACACCAACCATTTGAAAGTGAATGATTTGTAGTCATGGAAGTAAATTAGTAACAATGGTGTTTCAGAGCACTGGCTATTAAAATGCCTTTTTAGGGCCAGCAGGTGGCATGGTGGTTAAGGCAGCAGAATTCCCACATGGCCAACTGTGAGACTCAAGTCCTAGACTCAGCAGCCAGAAGAACATGCCAGACAAGTGGTCGTGTGTGCCTGTGTACACAAAATCCTGACCAGAGAATGGAGAAGAGATGGTGGCATGGGCCATCCACCTGGGGGTTACTTTCTCTCTCTCTCTCTCTCTTTCTCTCTCTTTTTCTCTCTTTGTCTCTCTCTCTCTGTCTCTCTTGCTTTCTCTCTGTCTCTGTCTCTCTCTGTCTCTCTCTCTCTCTCTCCCTGTCTGTCTCCAGTCAGCACAAGCACTCTAGAGCAAAAAATTTAAAAAAAAATGCTTTTTAATTTTTCATGTTCTTCTGTGCCTTTCTTCAGCTCTCCTGTCCCTGTATTAAAAATCATAAACAAATAAAAATATCTTTCCCATAGAAATTGGAAGGTTAAATTTCCAGTCCAAACCACTAACGGGAATTTTCTGTTAATTGTCTTGGAAACTGGCCAGAGGGCCCCTTTGAGGCAAGTACAGTCCCCCAGAATATCAGCACCCTGGAAAGATTCCACAAATGACTGTCACATTAGTTCAATTTTCCCGGTAGCCATAGAGAGGATCAGTGCCCTAGTACCAGAAACAATGATCTTCAGAGCCAAAGCATTCAGTTCTCTGTTTCTCCTTCCTGGACACCTTCACTTGGAATTAAGAAAATTGGGATCTACCAGTAATGACACTGGTCAGCTACCTAAAGAAATTTTTGCGGTGAATTCAGCCAATATTAATGATATTACTATTATAATCAATAATATTAGTAATTGAGCTTTTACTCTGTGCCAGCACCTATTCAAATACTTTCATGCATTAACTCAATATTGAGTTTTCCTGAGAGCAAGGTTCCTTATGAAACACATTATATTTTATCAATTTTATTTTTCTACTTTTTCATTTGGGACATACAGAACACCTTTATTATGTGGGAAAAAGAAAAATCTGACCCAAATTAATCTTTTAATATATTCTAGGTACAGGGCTATTTCCACATATAGTATCTTATGGGATTCAAACAATAATTCTGCAGGAGAGATATTTTTACACTCATTTTACAGATAAGGTAACAGAGGTTCAAAGAGATGAACAATCTTGCTGAAGGTGACTTAGTCAGTTAATAGTTAAGTTGGGATTCAAATCTGGTTCTCTTTGATTCCAAATCTCAAGATTGTTCCTCTTGATATATTTCTGCTTTCTACTCCTGGGCAAGGTGAGAACCTACCAAACCATTCCCTTGCTTCAACCTGCTTGTTCTCTTACTCTCCTTTCCTTCCCTTTGATATATAGAAATGACAGGTGTAAGTGGACAATAACATGAAAATATTTCAATACCTTTTCTCTATGCCCTAGGGACAGTATGATGCCCACACCATATATCTGCAGGCCTCGGAAACACAAGGTATAATAACAGGAGCCACGACACTGGGGTGTACGCATTTCTAGAAACTGACCATGGTCCACAATTGGAACTAAACTCCAGATTTTTCAGATCCATCTGTATTCTTTACCCCCAATTCCTTTCATTTCTTTACTTTCTTTCATTTGCTTATGTTAATTGACTCTTTTTACTGAGCAAAGCACTCTGCTAGAGGCTGAGAGGGGTACAAAAAGGAAAGGCACAGTTCAAGTTCTCAGAACTTGTTACAACTTGTAGACTCTCCTAGCCTCTATGTATCCTGAGGTCAGGAGCAGGTCAATTCATCTTCATATCTTTTGCAGGACAGAATGTGCCCCCTACCCAGAAGTTGAAAAGTGTGATTTTGACTCATACAGTGAAAGTCATTCCCCATTGGATTTTTTTTTCCCCATTCAGTTAGCCCCCTTTAATCTCATTTGGTCCAGTATTCAGAGTAGTTCAATTTTCTCTAAGATTAAGTCTTAACTGAAGAGTACCCAGATCTTGGGTTGGTTCTAACTGCTCTCTGTGCCCCCAGTTATCCAGTTGTCACTCGGGTACTGATGACTGAGAGAGAATACTTACATCATTTTGGGAAACTTTATTTAAGCACTGCCATAGTGTTTTTTTTTTTGAGAGATTTTCACTGTAGGGCGCGTGCGCTCGCCAGACAGACAGAGAGAGACATAGAGACAGAAAGTGAGATATCACCCCCAGGGGGGATGGTCACGCCACAATCCCTTCTCCTCCATTCTCCTCTCGGGATCTTGGGCACACATGCACATGCGCCCGGCGTGAGTTTTTAAGCCACCGGGTCTGGGACACGAACTGCAGTCGACTACGTGGGAGTCCAGTGACATAGCCATTACGCTAACTGCTGGTTCCCTACACTGACATAGTGTTTTGCAATTATCATTCTCATACCCATCTCCCACATTGCAGGCACAGGTGGAACACAGGGTAGACTGTACCAGACTGTGCAGGGACCTGTGGGCAGGAAACGTGTCCCTCATATTCGTGTCTAGCACAGGTCAAGGAATGTAACAAATGGCAGCAAAATATATTTTGAATAATTGATGTCTGTATTGCAGAATGTGTTCTTCAAATCTCTTTCATCTTTATCACTTTATCTTCCTAAATAAGAGTGGATTTTCTCTGTGCTTTTTATTCTAGGTCTAGGCTAGGACCTAGATTCTGCTCTAGGAGTTTTGAGATTGGGATCATTTATGAAATTTATAAGCATTTGCCTTGCTATGGAGACTCTTTTCCTCTCAAATGTGTGTATACCTGGGCCATCCTTGCCAATGAAATTTTCATTTGTGCTTTGCATCCCTACGTGTTTAATATAAAATGTCATGATCAAAATTGATCCCATCGATGTCCAATCACTGCTAATTTGCCAACTTGTTTATAATTTTGATCACCATTCTTGCCAGTTTCAAGTACTTGTAAAGTTAAAGAGCACATATGGGATGGGAAGTAAGCCCTGATTAGGCCCCTGTGCTCACCTCCCTGCCCCTCTTACCTGGCCTGCTAGCCCAGAAATGGCTGATCACATGTGCTGTCTGGCCAATGTCATGCAATAGCAGCACAAATGCACAGGCAGATGACCAGCCGTTACATTACCTATGGCAGAATCTTAGGGCCAGATGACGTGACTGGTGAAAGGCAGGTTCTGTTTAAGGAAATCACTCTGGCTTTTCATAAGGTAGGACTGGTAGTGTAGGAGGCTTGGTGAGCCCTCACTTTAAGCTTCCTGTGCCCTTTCCCTGAACATGTAAATTTTACGTAATTCTGATGCATCTCCTATGAGGAATTGAGAAGACTCTAGAGGCTATACTCATCAATCAGAACCTGTCTTGCATAGTATCGTCTGGTCTATACCTGTTTGGCTATTAGATATTCACTTAGTTAGCTGGAAATGTATCTTTTGAGATTTTGACAAAGAACTATAATATTTATAGGAGGAAAGGAGTATGTGTTTGAGCCACAAAGCTCCAAATCTCATTGTAAGAGAATTTCAGATGGTTAACCACCTAACGCTAAAGTAATCATCATCACCCCAACCTATGAATGCTACCTTACAGTTTCAGAACAATTTCTCCCATTGTGACAGATGATAATATTTGTCCAAAAGTCTTCCTTTCTTCCCACATATGCCATGCCTTCCTTGTGGGCTGAAGATGCTTTGCCCATATTAACACTGGACTTTGCCACATGACTTGCTTTGACCAGTGGAATTGCATTTATAGAGTCCACCACTTTCAAGGACAGGCTTCACCAGCCATAGTAAGTTTCTCCTCATTCTTTTACCTTGCAGTCAACAGCCATGAGAAAAGCATAACCAATATGGTCATCATACTTCATTCTGGGCTATGGAATGAGAGACATCTAAGCAGACTTGCAAGTTTAAGGAGAATGTGTGGAGTGAGAAGTAGCCCTGGCCAAGCTCCCTATGCTAAACCCAGCCAAGATCTGTTGAACAGCAGCTGATCCAAAGATCCATGAGAGAAAAATATATGTTGTAAACCATTGAATTCTTGTGATTATTTGTTATGCAGCATTATTACGGCAAAATTTGAGTATAGATTTTTTTTTATGTCTGTATTATCTATTTTTTTTCAAAACAGCTCTATAAATGAGTAGAGAAATAATTTTTGTTCCCATTTTACAGAGGAAACAATTGAAACTTAAAAAAAGAATTTGACACTAAATTAATATCATAAAATTAGTAATTTGGGGAGGCTACCATCAAGCTTAGATGCCTCAATGCCAACAGTAGTACTCTTTCTGTTTCGTATACATTTGAGTATAGATTTTTTTTTATGTCTGTATTATCTATTTTTTTTCAAAACAGCTCTATAAATGAGTAGAGAAATAATTTTTGTTCCCATTTTACAGAGGAAACAATTGAAACTTAAAAAAAGAATTTGACACTAAATTAATATCATAAAATTAGTAATTTGGGGAGGCTACCATCAAGCTTAGATGCCTCAATGCCAACAGTAGTACTCTTTCTGTTTCGTATACTGCTTTGATAATGTTCCTCTCCATGAGAGTGCTCTAAACCATCAATAATCATTTCCCTTTCTAGTTTTCCAGCTAACTAAGCACCTATCTAATAGTCATGCAGTTATGAGGTAGGAAGATCCTCTGATATAAAAATGAAGATTCAATTTGTATAAAATTTTATAGGAAAACATGCTGTAGAAATGTTATAAATTATTAAGTATTTCCCATCTCAATTGATTCTCACAGTGCACTGCATTTTTTTTCATTTTCTTTTGTAGTTGTTGTTAAAAATAAGAAAGATTAGCTTTTCAAATGCTGTCTGAGAGCTATTCCTAGTCTTTTCCTTAAACCGGTTCACTAGACAATTGCATCTCCCTGCTGGGTGCTGGGCAGCATTACAAGGAGTTCATAGACAGCTGCAGTCACTTCTTAGCAAAACCCAGACTGGGTATCAACTGGCCTAAGTCCAGATGTCCAACTGACCATGTTAAATAGCTATCCAGGCAGGGAGGGTATAAACACAATGCCATTTCCTTAAGATGTGGTTTATTATTATAGTTATCGACATGAATTAAGCACTTAGCATGCCCAAGTGCTTAATGCATGTTAATAACAGACTACCCCCACACATGTGCTTCAGTTTGGCATATTCCCTCTTTTTCCTTTACTACCATTTTATCCACATGAGTTCCCTGGGTCTACTGAACCTGGCTTCGGCTCCAAAGGTGGAGATGAAGACTGATGTATCAAAGGACTCTGCTTTGGAGCAGAATAAAAGGATAAGAGGCTATTTATACTCATAGCTGATGATGATCTGAGAAAAATGGGATCATAAAACGAAATCTGAATGAGTTCAAGTGATTGGACCCAAATGCAAAGAAAGGCAGTGAGGGGAATGTGTCAAAGTCTGGACTACAACAGGTAAAGAGGCAAGCCACATGATAAAGGCTGAGGCAGAATGCATGAAGTAGGCATGATGGACTATAAGGAGGACCAAGACAGCAATAGTGGCCTGCCACACAAGGAGTGTAGGCCCTGAAAATTCTATTCTCTTCCATCGGCAAACTCTGACCAGAATACCGTGACCACTACAAGAGTTTCTTTTTAAAAATATAGTCAGTATTGGGAACAGCAGTTAGCGTAATGGCTATGTTGCTAGACTCCCACGTAGTTGACCGCGGTTTGAGTCCTGGACCTGGTGGCTTAAACTCATGCTGGGTGCATGTGTGTGCGTGCCCAAGATCCGGAGAGGAGAATGGAGGAGAAGGGATTGCGGCGTGTCCATGCCCCCTGGGAGATGATTTCTCGCTTTCTGTCTCTCTGTCTCTGTCTGGCAAGCACACACTCCCTATAGCAAAAATCTCTC
>NW_006159858.1:6655432-6672460 GCF_000334495.1 Tupaia belangeri chinensis
TATCTCTCTCTCTGTCTCACTCTGTTCCTCTCTGGTCAAATTTAAATAAATAAATAAATAAATAAATAAAATTAAATAGAATAATTCTTTTAAAAAGAAAAAAAAACCTTTCTAGAAATGTTAACAGAAACCAATTCACAAAGAGATAGAAAACTCAAATTTATGAAGGACTAGGTCTGATCAAGAAAAAGAATGGACTTTATAAAGAGCAGGAGTGATTTAGGGTCCTAAATGGCAATAACATTTTTTAGCATTTATTTCTTTTATGCATGTTAGAGAACGTGTATGCACACATGAAAGAGAAATAGAGAAAAAAAGACACACAGAGAGAAGCAGCATCGACAGTGTCTGTAGTCCCTTTACACCTGCCCTCCAACCCTCCAGGATCTTGGGCATATGTACATGTGCCTGGCCCAGTTCAGGTTAACTGGGCATGGGGTCTTAGGGATGCTGATGGGCCATGTGGCTTCTGGCACTGCAGTTTGCTACCAAGTGTGCCTCAGAGGCTGGACCTTACTTTTTTTTTTATTTTAAGCTTTTTTTAAATTTATTTATGAGTGAGAGAGGCAGAGGAAAGAGAGACAGAAATATAGCACCTCCAAATAGCGTCTTAATGCTCTGATCCATCTCCAGCCTCAACCAGCCCCAGATCATGGACACACATGTGCTTGGCTTACTCAGAAAAGTCTCTGGATGTGAACCTGGAATCTTTTCATATGAGTCAGCCTCAGAGAATTGTCATGCTTACCACTGCACCATCATCTGACCCTATAGTGAAAACAGCTTTAAAATTCTGAAACAAGTTACTGAAGAGGTTATGTTATCTCCTTCTATGAATCAGAAATAGCCTCATCTGTTTAGGATGGTATCTGTCAAGAAACTGGTGACCAGGTAAGCCCTGGAAGCAGTGGTGGGTTAACTCTATAGTTCTCATAAGTTTATGAAGACTGACCATTAGTTATGTTGAGTGATGGACAGAAAGACAGATCATTCTATATTTTTCATCTTAGCCTAGTAAAAATATAAATGGATGTGGTGTCAGACTCAGTCAATATTTAACATTTTTATGCTTTGTGACTGTGAGTGAATCTCTCAAAGCATGAGGGTTATCTGTAAAATACAATGTTATCGATCAAATAAGGCTGATAATACCCAATCCTTCAGTTTCTGCTATGTGCCCCGTGGTGACTGGAGTAAGCTATGACAAGTATGATCCCTGCCCTCCCTCACATAAAGCACACAGTCTACATAAGCAGACAAAAGAGATAAGTGAACACAATGAAATGCTCCGAGGTGTCTCACTCAGTTTGCTGGCTTGCTATGAGGTAGGGGACACAATGTGGACATAGTGGAATTATGAAACACAGTAGGCATACAGGAATTTACCTGAATATCATCATCCTTATTAACAACATGGAAGAGAATTCTCTCAACAGTAATAGAGGAACCCGAAAATGAACGTTCTTGGAGGTGTTGACGGAATAAATGAGAGACCAGAAGGGAGGAGAACAGAAAGAAACTAGCATTAGAGAAGCCAGGAGAGGAGAGAGTTTTCAACATCCAGAGGAGAGGTGGTCAATAGTTCTAGAGGGAGGACAGCCAATGATGCAGTGGTAATGCATGCACCATGATGCTGGATGTACATGGGAATGTCCCATGTTCACAGATGAAGGCCTCCCATACACACTGGGTATGTGTGCATGCCCATGATGGCGGTTAATTGAAGCTGGAGGTGGATTATGGTGTGAAGATTCTGTGAGGAGTGTGTCTCTCATGGAAGAAACAAATAAGCTTTAGAAAAAACTTCTCAGTACTTCAGAGATTGAGGATAGTGAGAACTGAGTAAAGGTATTTAGGAGACTGAGCTGGGCAATGGGTGATTAGGAGCATGCAGGGAGATGGTAAAATAAAACAGATTACTTTGATCAATTTCATCTCTCTACTGAACAGTAGAGAGATGCCCCTGGTTAAGTCAGTTGCAGAAACTATTTGCAAAACACTCTGTCTTTCCAGAGGTTGAAGTTATATCATTGTAAATTAAGAGCTTCCCAGTCACTTGTCCATAGTCTACATAGCTGGTAGCCAGCCCAAGCAGTTTTGAGAGGCCATGCAAGCCATATGGCTTTCTTTGTGGAGGTGACTTCTTTTAGTCAGGATGGCACTGTTTAGTGCATATTAGGGGGTCTGACTTTTTTTTTTTTTTAACATGTCTGTAAGGTACTCTGAGGTTTAGGAGGCTGGCATGCTATAAACTGTTATATCATTAATAATAAATAATACTCTGCAAGAAACCTGCATTGCAGACATGAGAACTGCAGTATAAAAGAGCTCTACTATGAGGTGAATTTCATAGCAGGTAATAAAAGGGATGACTTCACAGGCGTGGAGGTGGCAAGAAAGAGTGAAATATTGAACATATGTTGTTACTGATGTTTCAAAACATATTTTTTAAAAAACATTGAGGGGAAAAAAATCTGTCTCTAGGTTGGTTCTTCTAATTCTTCTACAGGGCTGCTCCACAAACCCGAGGCATAAGTACTGAAAAAGTCTGACGCCAACAAAATGTAGATTAACTGTGGGAACAGACACAAGGCCACAGCAGCAGATCAAAGTGAGGCAGCTGAGGGAGCAGGCTCAGCTAAATATGATGGGGCATTACCATAATGAATTTTGTGAGTAAGCAACTCACTTTAAAATCGTTTCTTTTGATCTGTTAAGAAGGTGTTTACTGTAATCAGGGAAAGGTTTACTTGACAGAAGGGAAAAAAGAGAAAGAAAGGAAATAAGATAGACTGTTTTCGATCTGGTTTTAAACCCTTTTCTTTGCTCTTCCTGGTGTCTAGACCCTCCTTCTAGGTTCTTTCCTCCTCTGATTCCCTTAACCTTCTTAGAAAACTTAATTTTAATTCAAGTATTTGGGGTTTTAATGTGGAAGGAGGGGGAGCAGATGGAAAAGGGATAAACTTAAAGATGCCTTGCTTTAAAAAGTCAGTTATGGTTTCAAACCAAATAAAACCACAGGCCATAATTGCTAAAGCAGTGTGAAAAGACAGACAAAAGCATGTTAAGAAAACGCGAATCTCTGCCTTCTTAACTGACCAGACTTCTTTGCTTTTAGGGATTTCTGGGCATCACTTAGAATGTGTCAGAAGAACTGTTTTTTTTTGTTTGTTTGTTTGTTTGTTTTCAGCTTCCCTCTCCTCCATCTTGGATTGCTCTTACCATAGCGAAAGCTCCTTTGAAAGCTGAATGTTCTGGGACCAGCAGTTAGCGTAATGGCTATGTCGCTGTACTACCATGTAGTTGACCGTGGTTGAGTCCCAGACCCGGTGGCTTAAACTCACACCGGGCGCATGTGCATGCATGCCCAAGATCCTGAGAGGAGAATGGAGCAGAAGGGATTGTGGTGTGGCCATCCCCCCTGGGGGGTGATTTCTCGCTTTCTGTCTCTCTGTCTCTGTCTTTCTGGTGAGTGCACATGCCCTATAACAATAACCTCTCCAAAAAAATTAAATGAATAAAAAAAGAAAGAAAGAAAAACAGCTGAATGTTCTTTCTACTGGGTAGGGGGAATGAGTTTTGACACTCTACTGAACTTGAGTGTGTATAAAATTCTTTTGCATCATGAAGGAAAGTAATTAACATCCATCATGCCAGACAGCTGAATCAAGCTCAATCAGGTCTTTTTCTTTCTTCTCCCTCACTGGTTTTGTCCATTATGTTGCTAATAACAGAAACCTGAATCTGGGTAATTTGTAATTCATTCAGCTCATGGTTTGGAGATTCATTCAGCTCAAGGTCTAGGAACCATATCTGGTGAGGGTCTTCTTGCCGTTGGCTATCATTGTGGAGTGCACCACATGTTGAGAGGCAAGAGTGTGATTGCTTGTGTCTGTATCAGTGTCTCCTGTTCCTGTGGACAGGAAAGTCTCATGAGGTCAGAACCAGTTAGTAATTGTTGTCATGTCAACTGAAGAAATCTTATCTTTCTCAGAAAAATCTCTTTGGGGTATTTCTAAAAATGTTAGAAAGGTACTTTTACAAGACAAAAATTTCTTTCTATCTTCACAAGATTTTGGTAAAGACAGGAGTCTGAATAGGTCCAAAACAACAAGAACAAAATATAACCACATGCCTTGTTCCTCATATGAGCAAGTTGTGGTGTTGGCCACTACAGAAAAAATTTCAAGGGAAACAACAGCTGGGGCAGGTCATGTGTTAGGATAACCTGCTCCATGAGTGCCCTTATTTCAGATTAAACTCCTCAGAAAACAGACACCTTGAAGTCCCTAAGTGACTAAGTCCCAATACTTTAACTCCCTTTCTAAGAAAACTTGCTCAAGTCCTCATTCCCAGGAACACCCACATTTTGAATGTTTATAGCAAAATATCTGGTCATAAAGAACACTCAGATATTTGTTATTTAAATGCTAATAGTAAAACCATAAAACAAATTTTAAGTTCAAAAGAACTTGAAAATCAGAATGTAAAGATTCTTTGGAAAAGTGCCTCAAATTGAGGCCAATGGCCTGATTTTAGTATTTCTTTCCTAGTATTCAATTTGTTGGCTTCTGAACATTTTAAAAACAAATTTCCAAAATATGCAAGCATATAAAAAGTAAATATAGTTGGGACCAGCAGTTGACATAATGACTATGTCGCTAGACACCCGTGTAGTCGACTGCAGTTCGTGTCCTGGACCTGGTGGCTTAAACTCACACCTGGTGCATGTGCATGAGTGCCCAAGATTCCGAGAAAAGAATGGAGGAGAAGGGATTGCAGCATGGCCGTGGCCTTTCCCCCCAGGAGGTGATTTCTCGCTTTCTATTTTGCTATCTCTCTGTGTCTTTCTGGCGAACACACGCACCCTCTAGCAAAAACCTCTCAAAAAAAAGGTAAATATAATCAAATGTTGAACCTCTGTATAGCCAGCACCCTGCTTCAGCAATCATTAACATTTTGCTATTCTTGTATCATCTGTAGTTCTACCTACTCCTGACTCCCTCACTTGGTTATTATTGTGTACTTTGTTAACTAAAGTTTATGTACAACAAAATGCACAAATCTTAGCTGTACAATTTTAATGCATTCTTAGACTCATGGAACAATTATTCCTATCATAAAAGAGGATATTTTCATTTCTCCAGAAAGTTTTCTCAAGATATTTCTAAGTTGTCTTAGACAATTTTTGCTTATTTTAAGAACATCATAAACATAGTATATTATGGAATTTTGTGACTTTTTATTTCATTTTTCTTAATAACTGTGAGATTTACCCATATTGTTGCATGTATACATAGTTCATTACTTTCTTAAAATTTTTTGCTGAGTGGCATTTCATTTTATGAATACATTATGGTTTGTTTATCCATTCTTTTGTTGACAGACACTTGGGTTCTCTCCAGTTGTCAGTTACTGTGGGGGGGGAAAAAAAGCAGCAATAAGCATTCTTACACAAGTCTGTTAGTAGACATTTGTATTCATTTCAGTTAGATAAATAATGAGGAATGAGTGATTCAGCCAAAGCATACACGTATACGTAACCTTATAAGACTAGAGCTACCTACAAATTTTCCAATGTGGTGATTTATACCACTTTACATTCCCACCAGCAATGTTTGGAGCTCTGATTGCTCTACATCCTGTTGGTGTTTGGTATTTTCCCATGCTTTTAATTTCAGCCATTGTGGTGCCATGTAGTAGCAGCTTTTGATTTCAACTAGTTTTTCCTCTATGACTAGTGACTGAATACTTTTTTGTGTGCCTATTGATCATTGTATATCTTCCTTTATGAAGTGGCTGTCCTTAACCCATTTTAAAAAATTGGGTTCTTAATATATTCTGTATAGAAGTTCTTAGTCAAATATTTGTTCTATGAATATTTTCTCCCTAGTCTATAGATTGTCTATTCATTGCCTTAATAGTGTTATGAGCAGAATTTCTAAATTTCGATATTGTGTAATTTATAACTTACTTTTTAGGTTAATTGCTTTCTCTTTCATTTTAAGGAAATATCTTCCAAGTTATTAAGCTATTCTATGTTTTCTAAAAGTGATAATTTTAGTATTTATGTTTGAGTCTATCATATAAATTATTAGATGATATTATTTGGAAAGGTATGAGGAAGGGATTGAGATTCTTTTTATTATCTATGTGGAGTCTATTTATTCTAGCACTATAGTTAAGAACACGTTCCTTTCCCTAAGAATTGCTTTTTTTTTAATCAAAAATCAATTGATCATGTGAGTGTAAGTCTATTTCTGGACTACATTTTCTGTTCCACTAATCTATTTGTCTATCCTTATGCCAATACATCATTACATTGATTACTGTAGTTTGTAAGAAGTCTTGAAGGCAGATAGTATGAGTAGTTCTTGAATATACTTCTTTTTCTCAAAATTGTATTGCTATTCTAAATCATTTATATTTCCACATGAACTTTGGACCAGTGTTTCAATTCTAAAAATCCTGGAGAAGGACCAGCAGTTGGTGTAATGGCTATGTTGCTGGACTCCCATATAGTAGACTGCGGTTGGAGTTCCAGACCCAGTGGCTTAAACTCACAACGGGCGCGTGTGTGTATGTGCCCAAGATCCTGAGAGGAGAATGGAAGAGAAGGGATTGCAGCGTGGCCATCCCCCCTGGGGGATGATTTCTCACTTTCTATTTCTCTGTCTCTCTTTGTCTTTCTGGCGAGTGTACGCACCCTATGGCAAAAACCTCTCAAAAAAAAAAAAATCCTGGAGATATTATAATTTCGACTGCATTATGTATACAGATTAATTTGAAGATAATTGATGTTTTAAAATAATGAATCTTCCAACCTATAAATTGGTGTATTTATTTATTTTCATCTTTAATTTCTCTCAGTGATGTTTAGTACTTTCAGTACAGCAATTTTGCTCACATTCTGCCATATTTATACCGAGGTATTTAATTTTGTTGATTATTAATAAATTGACTTAATTTCTAAATGTCTAATATTTTTGTTACCTATACATAGAAATACAGTTGATTTTTATATATTGATCTTAAATCATGAGAACTTACTTACTTCTTTTCTTTCTTTCTTTCTTTCTTTCTTTTTCTTGTCTTTTTTTAAAAGAATTATTTCATTTAACTTTATTTATTTATTGATTTAAATCTGATCTGAGAGGGATAGAGAGAGAGAGATAGAGAAAGAAAGAAAATGAGAAAGCAAGCTTCCAGGCCTGGGACTCAAACCACAGTCAGCCATGTGGGAATCCAGTGCCTTTAACTAACACCCCACCTGCAGGCCCCTCTTTTCTTTTCTTTTCTTTCTTTTTTTTTTCTTTTTAAGGAAATAGGGGTTTATTTTGACTCACATTTCTGGTAGCTGGAAAGTCCAAAATCATCATACAATAGTGGAAGGCAAAACTTTTAGTGGAGCAGTGTGTTTTAGATCCATATGATTTTCCCTTACATGTTCTGATCTTCTTCCATCTTCTTTATAAATTCCACCATACTTATTTCTGATGTTAGTAATTGGTGCTTTTCCTTTTCTCTCCCTTAATCAGTTTTTTTTAAGTTTATTCATTTATTATTTTTTTTTCCATGAGCAAGAGAGAAACAGAGAGAGAGAGAAAAAAAAAAAATCCAAACTAGGTCTTGATGCTGTGATTCACTCTAAGCCTCAGCCAGTCCCACAGCTTCCCAGAATACTCAGGGAAGTCTCTGGGCATGAACCTACAATGTTCACATGTGAATCAGCATCACAGAATGTTCAGGTTCACTGCCGTGCCATCGTCTGCCTCCCCAAATCAGTTTTATTATGAGATTATTTACTTTATTACTATTTTTCAAAGAACTGTTTTTGGCTTTAAATTTTTTCTCCTATTAGGGCCAGCAGATGGCATAATGGTTATGCTGCAGGACTCCCACATGGCCACCTGTGGTTCAAGTCTCTGACTTGGTGGCTTGAAACCCATGGCTTAAAAACTGTGACCCAGTGGCTTGAAATCCATGCCCCAGTGGCTTGAAACCCATGCCAGGTGTGCACCCAAAAATCCCAAGAAGAGAATGGAGAAGGGATTGCATCATGGCCATCCCTCCTGGGGTGTGATTTCTCACTTGCTGTCTCTCTTGTCTCTCTCTGTCTCTCCAGTGAGTGCATGCACCCTATAGCAAAAATGTCTTTTAGAATTTTTTTCTCCTTTTGTATTGATTTCTCTCTTCTATTATGATCTTATAGTTCCACTTACTGATGACTTGTTTTACTCATATTTTCTAGTATCTTAAGATTATTGAGCGGGACCAGTAGTTGGCGTAATGGCTATGATGCTAGACTCCCATGTAGTTGACTGTGGTTTGACTCCCGGACCCAGTGGCTTAAAACTCATGCCGGGCGCATTTGCGTGCATGTCCAAGATCCTGAGGGGAGAGTGGAGGAGAAGAGATTGCAGTGTGGCCATCCCCCTTGGGGGGGGTGATTTCTTGCTTTCTGTCTCTCTGTCTGTCTAGTGAGCATACGGGCCCTATAGCAAAAACCTCTCCAAAAAAATAAATAAAAAAAAGAAAAAAAGAAAATTATTGAAGCAGAATCTCCTTATATTAGTCAGGGTTCTCAAGAGACAGAACCAGTAAGATATACATATAGATATATGAGAGAGATTTATTAGGAGAATTGACTCCAGCAATATGGCAGCTAAGAAGTCCCCAACTGGCCATCAGCAAGATGAAGAAACTGAGATGCTAGTAGCATGACTCAGTTCAAGACCGAAGGGCTCAGAGAAGCTGATGATGTAGTTTTCAGTATGAAGGCAAATATGTAAGAACTTAAGATGGGTGGAAGTAAGCGCTGGAGTTCAAGGGAGGAGCAGAAACGTATACCACTCTCAGATACCAATCTACCTTCTATATTTGCTCTTCGAACCCCCTACCCACTTTCCTCATCTAGTCCACTTACAGTCACATGTGAATCTCCTCTGTAAACAACCCTCACAGACATGCCCAAAATAATGGTATACCAGGTACTCAGTCAAGTTGACACCTAAAGTTAACCATCACCTTTCTCTTCTAATATAATCATTTAAAATCTTATGTACTAATCTAATCTTACTGCTTTAGTTGCATTGCATAATTTTTGACATGTTGTATTTTCATTGTCATTAAAATAAAAATTGTTCATGATTCTCTTGTGGTTTCTTCTTTGATCCATAGGTTATATAGAAATTGTTTAACTCTCAAATACTTGTAGGTCTTTAAAGATAGATTTTGTTTATTGAATTCTAATTTAAACTCTTTGTGGTCAGAGAACATCTACAATATTTTAATCTTTTGAAGTATATTGGGCCCTTTTACAAGTGCAGACAATGGTATATTCTAGTCAATGTTCCAGATAACTAGAAAACGAATGTATATTATGCTGTAGTTGGGGGCTAGTGTTCTACAAATGAATGAGGCCAGGATGGTCAGTAATGTACCAATCTTCAAACACTTATTGATATTTTAATCTAGTTGAGAAAATAATTTTAAAAATCTCTACCTACAGTTTTTTATTTGTCTTTTTTTCTTTTATGTTCGTAAACTTTTTTTCATGTATTTTGAAATAAAATTAAGCCCAACTATGGTTTCGACATGGGTTTAATCCCTTCCAAAACTCGTTGAAATTTAATTCCCAGTGTTGGGAGGTGGGGCCTTTAAGAGGTGATTAGGTCCTTAAGCGCAATTAACTTTTCTCTAGCAGGAGTGAATTAGATCTCATGGGAGTGAATTAGCTACTTCAAGAAGGGGCTATTATGGAGTGATCCTGGCATCGCCCCTCCAGCCCTCTCAACACTTTCCTGTTGTCAGTCTCTCATATGCTCCAACCATGTGATGTCATCTGCTATGCTACAATGAAGCGTGAAAACTTCTGCAGATAAAGATGCCTGATTTTGGACTTCCTAGCTTACCAAACTGCAAGCCAAATAAAACTTTTTTCTTTATAAGTTACCCTATCTCAAGTATTCTGTTATGGCAATCAAAAAGAGGCCAGGACAAACCCATACACATTTTAAATTACTATGTTTTCCTGATCAATTAAACTTTTGATTATTATGAAATATTATGCTTTAATTCTTATAATACTCTGTCTTGAAATTTATTTTATCTGATAATCATATAGCCACTTCTGCTATCTTATGTTTAGTGTCTTGCAATGATAAAACTTTTTTTATTATTTTACATTCAACTTATTTGTCTTTTTGTATTAAAGGGCATTTTTTTGTGTGTGGACAGTATCTAGGTGAGTATTCTCTTTTTATTTTTTAATCCATTTTGCAAATCTTTGGTTTTTATTCAGAGGCTTTGTAAATTTAAATGTAATATAGTCGTCAATATGGTTGGACTCATATTTGCCATTTTGCTATTGTTGTTTCTAATGATCTGCTTTTATCTCCTTTCCTGCCTTTTTAAAGGGTAAAAATTTAGACTTGTAGAATGATATTTTAGTACTCTATTTTGTTTCCTCTAATGACTTTTTAGTTACATATCTTTACATTAATTTTTGGTGGCTGCTCTAGCAATTACGACATGCATTATTAACTTTTATAATCTACTTAGACTTAATGGTATATTACTTAACAAAATACAGTCACTTTGAAACAGATTTATTTACCTCCTCATTTTTTACATTATTTTATCATTTTTACTAATTTTGCATGTGTTAAAAATCCCACATACTGGCTTATAATTTTATAAGCTATAACAAATAATGTATTTTATAAAAGTTAAAAGAAATACATATATGTATATATAATATAATAAAAATATAGTGAATCCTCATTATTCATAGTTTCTGTATTTGTAAACTTGGATACACACACAATTTTATTTTTAACCCCCAAGTCAATACTAATAGTGTTTTATGATTATAAACAGGCATAGAAAGACAGAAAATGTGAATCACCTAATGTGTACATTCCAAGCTGAGGTCGAACAAGGTGATTTTTTTGGTTTTAGCTCTCGTACTTTAAACTATGTTCTTTTTTACGGTCTAGTAGTGTCACATTTTTTGCATTTTTGTGCTTTTTGTTAGAGATCTTGCTGTTTGAAATGGCCTCCAAATTTCAGATTTAACTGCTGTCTGGTGTCCTTTAGCACAAGAAGACTGAGAAAATTTAAGTGTTAGATAAACTTCATTCCAGACCATGTTAAAACTCTGTTAGCCCTGGGTTCATTATTAATAAATCAACAGTATATATTAAGTAACTTGTATTCAAATAGAAATATACATAAACCAAAGTTATGTATTGACTGCTTACTGAAAATTTTAGAACTGGAGGCTCATTATAATCTTGTATTTCCCTTACAGCCAATCATTCAGTATTCACCAATTCAATGTTGGTGGCTTTTTATAGAATATAATTACTGTGAATAACAAGAATCAATATATCTATATCTATTTCTATATTTAGACCTAAACCCAAGATCCCAAGAAGAGAATGGAGGAGAAGGGATTGCGATGTGGCCATCCTCCCGGGCAGTGATTTCTCGCTTTCTGTCTCTGTCTCTCTTTGTCTTTGTGGCAAGTGCATGCACCCTATAGCAAAAATCTCTCCAAAAAAAAAAAGAAAAGAAAAACATAGTAAAACAAAATATAACAAAAAAACTCCAACTTGCAAACCTTATTCTTCCAAGTTTCTCTTTCAAAGTAAACATCCTTCCAGTTTCTGCTTATCTTTGGTGACTCTCCTGAGCTCTGCAAGTAAGTGGGTGTGTGAATGTATCTGTGTGTTTTAAAATATTGCTTTCTAGATTTTATAACTGTTTGCTGTAAAATAATTTGACAAAGCTAATATACAATTATTCAATTCACTTGCCCCTAATTTGAAAATGAAATACATTCTTGAAAGTAAAGAAACAATATCATAAATTCATTATGCTTGCTTATAATGCATCCCATGGTTTCCATTTAATATATGGGATTAGCTAGCTTGAATTTCGATAGTCTAACTAATTTAGGTTAACAATGTCAAGAAACTTGCAACTTACAATAGAGGTTATTTTCAGCCTGAAATGAAAATAGGACACAATAAGTTCTTAAATTCTTTAATAAAAGCTTTCTAGTTTGTTATTTAAATATAATTTTAAAGAAGGTCTTCAAAGAGTGCATGGAAAATACATATTATATATATATATATGGACTCTCTTAAATTCTACTTTTCCATTAACTTCCTGAAGTCCTGTCATGTATAGTGAGCATATCAAACCATGATCAGAAAAGTAGGTAATTTGGTATCTTAGTCTCATTAGGTTGTTTTTTGTTGTTGTTGTTTTTGTTTTTGAGAGGTTTTCGCTATAGGGTGCGTGCGCTCGCCAGACAGACAGAGAGAGACATAGAGACAGAAAGCGAGAAACCACCCCCCAGGGGGGCTGGTCACGCCGCAATCCCTTCTCCTCCATTCTCCTCTCGGGATCTTGGGCACGCATGCACGTGTGCCCGGCGTGAGTTTTAAGCCACCAGGTCCAGGACGTGAACCACGGTCGACTACGTGGGAGTCCAGCGACATAGCCATTACGCTAACCGCTGGTTCCCTCATTAGGTTGTTATAACAAGGTATCATAGACCAGGTAGCTTATACTTTATAGAATTATTCACAGTTCCAAAGTATGAGAATCCCAAAATCAGGGTCTCAGTGTAGTTGAGTTCTGGTGAGACCCTCCTCCAAGTTGCAGACAGCTCACCTTGTACTGTGAATTTACTTCATAGAAGGGTCTCCTTTTACGGGTACCTACTCCATTCATAAGGACTTTGCTCTCATAATCTGATCATTTCCCCACCTTCTAATACCATAACCTAGGTGACCAGCGTTTCAGTATGAATTGGGAGGGCCATGGACACTCCAACCATACTAGTTAGTGTCAGAGTGTTAGAATATAACATTACCTGGCTTTTCATGGTTCTGATCAAAACCCTTAGAGACCTCTCAGTTCTAACATTGGCCTACAACACTTTTTATGATTTGGACCTTGTTACCTCTCTGAATTCCCTTCTACAATGCTCTCCTTTGCCACTGCACATTTGATATCCTGAATTTTTTTTAAACATACCAGATACACGAGTTCAGACCGCAGAACTTTTTCTCTTATTGTTTCTTCTGTGTAGAACTGTCTTCCCCAAGATAATCTCATAGTTAGTTCCCCATCTTTTTCAGATTTTTTTAAGTTACAGTCTTATAGCAACCTTCTATTTTTACACTGTAATATTACAATTCCTTCCCCCCAAAACTTTCCGTCTTGTAACTCTTATTTCGTATCTCCCTCTATTAAAGTATATTTCTTATTTGTCTTACTTATTTCCTAGATATGTTTTTAACGTTTTCTTAGACCATAAACTCCATAAATGTAGAAACTTGTTAGTGTGTTAGTGTTTTATTCTGTTCTAGAATGACACTATGTACACAATAAGTGACAGAATTTTTTTCTGTATGAATAAATAAATGGCATTCCCTGAGATTCCCAAGAATTCTGTAAATAACGTACCATTGATAACTAACAATTTCAGTTGCCTTACATACATGCATGTGGTTTTTGGTATTATAGAAATTTCAGGTTTGTATTTTCTATTTGCATTTATATTTTAAATTCACTTTATACCTTGGAAAATGCCATTTTTATTCCTCTGTGGGGGAGTTTGTATGCTATTATTACAAGACAAACACTATTATTATGAATACCACTTAAAACCAAAATTTTGCCCAATGAAAATATCTCTATACTCTGACCAAGGGTCCATGGTACTAATACCTCGTTATAGTGTAATTTTCTCATGTATATTATGTGCGTGTATGCTAGATATACATATAATCTCAGTTCAATCAATGCTCTTTTACCAATCCTAGTGGCTGATATAATAAAAGCATCTAACACCTGACTTTGTGACATAATGCAAACTGGAGAAGAAATATAACACAGTGGCTCTAGTTAGTGTAGCACCAATGAAGAGTAAAATATAAATCTCCTTAAAAACATTACGAGGAACTGTAATTGGCCCAGTTCTCTGGGGAACAAGACCAAAAGGAGAGATGTCAGATGGGAAGGAGGATTGGCTTCTGCAAGAGTGCATTTCAGCTTTGGTCTGCATGCTTGGGCAGCTTTAATGAACCACCTCCTCTCTGAGGGAAGTTGGCTTCTGCTTTGCTTTATGTCCAGTCCTTGACCCTGGGGAAATGACCTAGAAGTACTGGCAATGAGATTTCGAGCGGTGTTGATTATAGTAAATTCCAGCCCAGTGAAAGATCTTTTACCTTTCTTAAAGTTCCTCATGATAGGATTTGACCCATAATATTTTTACAGATAGCCATAATTGAGCATCAAGGGTATATGTGACTTGCGCAGCAGGACAAGTTTTCTCTGATTATCTAATCCTTGACAGTTGAAATTGCTTATATTTTCTAATATCTCAAATGCCCCCAGGCAAGCCAATCTTCCCCCTACATATCCTCCCCATGAGGGTTCCCTGGCCCCTGGGGTTCCCTGTGTCCTCTATTTGTTTGCCAGCCCCAAGCGGTGAGAAAAATTTCTAACCTAGTGCTTTAGGTAGTTCACATATAAATGTCACTCTACTTTCCACATCTAGGAGTACAAGTATATTGTAACAGTTATAGCAACTCCAGTATTCTTGTCTCCTTTTTCATTAATTCAGGCAGCATTTGTGACTTTATTAAAAGAATTTAGGCAAATTATAAATTGTAAAGTTGTCCATAGAAATGGTGACAAATTAGTGGATTGACCAGATAGATTTAAATCCAAGTTTTTCAAGTTACCACAATCAGTTCTCACCTGGAATGCTCAACATACCAAATTTTGGTCTCTCTGGGCCTTCTTCACCATCACTCAAATTTTACCCCATTTCCCAAAACATTTTTTTCAATATGTACTTCCTTTCCTCTAAAGAGATGAATTTAAGGATGACTTGGTGTCACAGTGGTAATGTATGAAAGCAGATTGCTGAAACTCAAATCCTAGTCCCACTATTTTCTAGTTGCATTACTATGGCAAAATAAATTGATCTCTATGTAACTCAATTTTCCCACTTATCAAATGGAAATAATGTAAGTATCTTCCCCATAAGGTTCCTGTGTAGATAATGAGTCAATATTTGCATAGCACGTAGAACTCTGCTTAATACATATTAAGTACTACATAGGCCTCTGCTATCTTGTCATCATCATTATTATTTATTTATTCATTTTTAGTTTTTTTCTCTCTCTTTTTTTTTTTTTTTTTTTTTTGCTATAGGGTCCATGTGCTCACTGGAGAGAGACAGAGACAGAGAGAGAGGAAAAGTGAGAAATCACCCCTCCCCAAGAGGAAAGCCACACCACCATCCCTTCTCCTCCAATCTCCCCTCAGGATTTTGGGCCTGCACACACATGTGCCCAGTGCAGTTTTCAACACTCTGGTCCAGAACTCAAATCGGAGTCAGCTCTGTGAGATCTAGCAGCCTTAACCTCCACATGCCACCTCCTAATCACCTCATTGTTATTATGATTTTGTTTGGGAATATCTTAGTCTTCCAGGACTGCCATAACATAATACCACATACTAGGTTTTGTTTTGTTTTGTTTTTTAAGAGAGATTTTTACTATAGGGCATGTGTACTCTCCAGAGAGACAGAAGACAGGCAGAAAGGGAGAAATCATCCCACAAGGGAGATGGCCATGCCACAATCCCTTCTCTTCCATTCTCTTCTCAGTATCTTGGGCACACACTCACACTCTCCTGAGTGAGTTTGAAGTCGCCAGGTCTGGGACCTGAATGATAGTCTGCTATGTGGGAGTCCAGTGATGTAATTATGCCATCTGCTGGTCCCCACACTAGATGTTTAAAACAACAGACAGTTTTTTCTCAGACTGGAGACTGGAAACCCAAGAATGCAGTGCCATCAGGGTTGCCTTATGATGAGGCCTCTCCCCTCAGCTTGCAGGTAGTCACCTTTTCACTGTGTCCTCACATGGCCTTTTCTCTAAGAGTAAGAATCCTTGATGCCTCTTCTTATAAAGACACCAGTCCTATTAGACGGGGACCCCCCACACCTATGACCTCATTTCATCTTAATTACCTTTGTAAAGAACCTGTCTCCAGATACATTCACATTGGGAATTAGGGCTTCAACATATGAATGTTGAGGGAACCACAATTCAGACCATAACAGAATCTGTATGCTAATTTAGTTATTAGACACTTAGGTTGATTTCTGTTTTCTACCACAATGATATTCATGCCTCAGTGAACAGAATCATTCTTATTTCCTTCATATAAATTCATATAAAGGAAATATCAAAGAGAATATGGAATATCAAATCTTTAGAAACATATTACTAAATTGCCCTCCAGAAAGGTTAAACCAATTTACATGTCTATTGGCTGTATGAGACTTATTTTATTTTCAATTTATTGCAAAAAATTCAGAGGCCTTTTAGATATTATTGAAACCAAGTTACTTACTACCACCCCTGTTTCTTCATCTGCTTCTTTCCTCAACATACATACAAAGTTGTGATCTCATAAAGTAATTATATACCAGAGGACATATTGGAAAAACTGTATTGGCCTATCCAGTGTCAACAAGGAGATTTATGTCAATAAACATCCTATTTTCCAGATGCTTATAAACCTCAGCAACTGAAATAAAAAGCGCAGTTAGAGAAAACACCAAGACCATAGCAGATCAAAACAAAAGAAGAGTTTGAGATTTAAAGAGGAAAAACTAAAATTATCATGTAAACAAAAAAGTCAGCACAATACCCCACGCCCATAGGGGAAGCAAGATCTTAAAAAGAACATGAAATTAAGCAAAATGAAAGAGAAAGTGAAAACTGGAAATTCAAATTCCACGAAAGTCAAGTTACTTTTTAATGGAAAAGTAATTTAAAATTCATAGACTTTGCTATAAAAATGTTTAAATATACATTTAAGTAGAAAGAGAATTACAATAAATTTTATATACCCACAACATAGATTAAACAAGATTTAACGGTTTGTTAATACAATTGCTTTATCTCTGTGGAGGGGTGTATATAT
>NW_006159858.1:6674686-6714211 GCF_000334495.1 Tupaia belangeri chinensis
CAATAAATTTTATATACCCACAACATAGATTAAACAAGATTTAACGGTTTGTTAATACAATTGCTTTATCTCTGTTGAGGGGTGTATATATATATATATATATATATATATATGCAGTTTCTCAATTATTCGAAGGTTGCTTCTTCTTCACCATTGCCTTTGGCTATTATACATCTGAAGTGTTTTTGCAATTAGCAGGTAATCTAGGGTATAATATGTTATATTACATTAAAGTCCATATAATTCCAATACTTTTCATTTAAAGAGGTTAGCATATGGTAAAGATCTTGATTGAATTAACTTATTTCATTACAGGGTGCAAAACAGAGTTTTAAAAATTTTGGAGGTTATAGCTGGCAATTCTATGTAAAGAAGAATTTCTCTCAAGAGCTTGTTAGGCAAGATGTCTGCAGACATGCTCTATTTATTGTTATTAACAATTTTCATACTAAGAAGTTAATGTAAAAGTGACATTGAAAGGTTATGTCATTATGTTCCTCTTATTATTAGTATCTGGATAAACACATTTTTATTCATATTTTTTATTGCTAGAGGGTTTATGCATTCACCAGACAGAGAGACAGAACGAAATGAGAGAGCAGGGAGAGAAAGAGAGAAAGCATCTCCCACTGGGGGATAGTCATGTCACAATCCTTTTTCCTCCTATTTTCCATTCTCTTAGGATTTGGGGCATGTATGCACATGCAGTCAGCCTATTTTTCAAGACTCTGGGCCATGATTCAAACAATGTTTGGCCACATGAAATCCAATTCTTTATTTTTCTTTTTCTTTAGAGAGATTTTTGCTATAGGGTATGTGCACTTGCTGGAGAGAGAGAGAGACCGAAAGTAAAAAATCACCCTCCAGAGAGGATAACCATACCACAATCCCTTCTCCTCCCTTCTCTTCTCAGGATCTTAGGCATGAAAGCACAGGTGCCCAGTGTGAGTTCAAGCCACCTGGTCTGGAACTTGAACCAGAGTTGACTATGTGGGAGTCCAGTGACATAACAATTACACCATCTGCTGGTGCTGGAATCCAGTTCTCTACACAGTTTAGCCACCATGCTACTGGGCTGGCCCGGACATACACATTTTAAAAATTTTACATTAAATTCTTCTTTTTAAAAAAATTTCAGATTGTCCAAAATATTGCCAGTAGAAGCTCTTTTAAGCCATCTTCTGTGTCCTTTTCACATATCATCACTAGTTTTTGACTGTTTTCTTACTTTCCCACAGAATTAGAGACTCTGTGTTAACTTATTTAACATGATTTGGTTTTTAGTAAGTATCCTTTCAACATGTTTTCATCTTTATATGACCCAAGAAGTGTGAAATAGAGAAGCAAATAAATAGTAATAATCTAGTGAGTTAATCTTAGTTTGAGTTTTCCCCAAAACGAATTCTGAGACATTAACTTGCATTAAGGAAGATTGTTTGAGGCATGGTCCTGGGAAGCCCAAGTCAGGGGATGGTAAAATAGAGACATGGGATGAAGAAAAGCCCTAAATGACCTAATTACCACTGTGGGCACTGGGGCTCAGTCCCCTGGGAGCTGGCTGAGGACTCCTATAGAATAGAACAGTCGTTTCTTCAGAACAGTTTCTCTGAAGAGACTGGAAGCTGAGATAGTTATCAATTGCATTTTCTCTTCAGGAGAGTTGTCCTCGGGGCACTGACTCTTCAAGACTTAGTTGATCCAACTCTTGAATGTTGCAGAAAGCTCTTAGTAAGAGAGGCAGAACTTAGGTGCTCAGAAAAAGGAGATAGTGGTGTGCCGTGGTTATAGATGAGCCAAGGAGACAGAGTCAAGGCATCAAGAGCATCTATAATATGGGGAAAGTAAAACTGGTGCCTTCTTGACCATGTGTCTCCTTTCTTTTCCCTTTTTTCTTGCTTGGCCCTTGGTCTCTACCACTCTGAATAACTACATCTGAATCCAGAAGTGTCCATGTGGGCAAATTTCCTTGCATCTTGTCTTCTTAAAAGCTGTGTCTTCTATGTGGTGAACAGCTGCTTGGCTTAGATTCTCCCTGTGATTTACATACACATTTCTAAGTATCTGGCAGGCATGTCCAGGTGGATGTCCTATCGACTCTTCAAATGCATCATGTAGCAAGTAAAGCTTTCACCTTCCCCTAGTTCTGCTCGCTCCTCACCAGTAGTGTGAAGGGTACTACCAACTAGCTGCTGCCCAAGCCAGGAACCTGGCATCACCCTTGATTCTTCCCCCTCACCACAGCCAAGCATTGTCTTTTACGTGCCAAATACTTCTCGAACCCATCTAATCTCTCCATTACCGTTATACCCATCCTATTTTAGAATACTGTCTTCTCTTTCCTCTGCACTGTGTTGGTATCCAAACCGATTCTCTGATGTTGCCAGCCTCTGGTCCCTTCTCCAACTTGCAGCAAAGTGATCTCCTTAAAATTCCTCCAAGAGCAACTGATTCTAACACTAGTGTGCTTAGAATTCTTGTTGATTTCTATTTGTACTAAGTATAAAGTCTGTAATATAGTTGAAATGCCCTTCTGGATCTAGTTATTTTGTTCATCTTCCACCTCATTATCTGTCACCACTTCTCCAAGTCCCCACTCAACCATCCACACACAGACCTTGAACACCACACTATGACTATGGGACTTCCCTCAGGCCCTGCAGTGCAACTCTCTCTCTTTCTTTCCCATTGCCCTACCACTACTGCTCTTGTACCATGGCACTCATTCTGCACTTTTTTTTTATCTGACTGACTCCTACCCCTCTTTTTCTTTTCTTTTTTTTAAATAATTAATTAATTAGTTAATTATTTTTCAATTAATTTTCTTCCATACATTCAATCACATTGCTATTTGTCTTAAAAAGTGGATATTTCAACAGGTGAACATTACTCCCTAGTACAGTTGATAAAAATACAAAATATCTTCAACAGATATTCAGAAAACACATTTCTAAGGCACCTACTGTATACTTTTATAGTATCATGTACTTCTTGTAACCTCCCTCTGCCTCAGTGTGTCTTCATCAACAAATTGAATATATAACAGAGTCCACCTTGTGTGATAGTCATGAGGGTTAAATGTGTTAACATTTGCAAAGTAGAGTTAATATACGCAAAGTAGAGTTAATATATGCAAAGTAGAGTTGATATATGCAAAGTACTTAGTAACCACTCAATAAATATCAGTTACTATTACCACTATTAAAGTATTTATTATAAAAAATTATAACTGCAAATTTAATTTTCTTTATTCTCCATTTGGACAGAAAGTTCTATGAAGGCAGCAGTCTTTTGTCTGTCTTGTTCACCCTGTGTCTTCAGCACTGTGCTCACTGCCACATGGCAGGAACTCAGTAAATATTTGTTGCATATCTGCTGATGATAATGTACATGATAATGTCTTTGACTTGACTAATATGCACTGTATTCATGCTGGGGAAAAAACCATGTTGTACACTATAAATATGTACAGTGATTTAATGTAAATAAAACAATAAAAAATAAATATTTGTTGCATAGATAGTTGGGTGTTACAGGAGAGATGATAACCAGAAGCAAGGCAATTTTTTCAGAAGTCTAAGGAGATGGCAGAGAAGTGAATATATATATGTGTGTGTGTGTGTGTGTGTGTATGTGTGTATGACTCAATGTTAGAAGAGGCAGGGCATTTAGGGTAGTGTGCATTCAGGTTTTTGGGATCAAACTGCTGCAATCATTTAAGAATAGAATCCTAAAAGAGCTTATTTAATACTTGAGTTTTACTGAAGAGGAATCTGAGCAGCAGAAAGCTTAAATGACTGGTCTGAAATCCCAAAGTAATTGACAGAGTGAAGCTGTCTGTCCAGCCTCTTAGTTCATCCTTTCTCAAATATGTTCTATAAAACTCTGATGATGCTGCATGTTAATAAAATTAGAGAAGGAATTTGATGGCAAAAATCAGTATAGGTTAAAGAGAAATGAATGTTGTCATTGCTATTTTGCTGCAGGGTTGCTCAGAGCCTTTATATGCTAATGTAATTTTGACCTTCCAAGAAGAAAAAGTGTTCACGTTTTCCCAGCTCAATTTTTTTTTTTGAGAGTTTTTTTGCTATAGGGCATATGCACTTGCCAGAAAGACAGAGAGAGACAGAGATACAGAAAGCCAGAACTCACCCTCCAGGGGAGATGACCACACTGCAATCCCTTCTCCTCCATTCTCCTCTTGGGCTCTTGGGCACACACGCAAATGCACCCAGCGTGAGTTTAATCCACCGGGTCTGGGACTCGAACCACAGTGGGATACATGGGATTCCAGCGACATAGTCATAATGCTAACTGCTGGTCTCTCCAGTTCATTTGAATATAGAACCTTGTGTTGCCATGCATTCCTGGCAAACACAGCCATTGCCTTTGCTCTTAGTCCTCTACCCCTCTTGCCTTTCTTCTAACTTCAAGATTTGGTCATTTCTTTTTTCCTTTTGTGATGTATATGTGTGTGTGTGTGTGTGTAGTTTTTTAGATAGGGTCTTGCTGTGTTTCAATCTTCCTACCTCAGCCTCCTGAGTAGCTGGAACCACAAGTGTGCACCAGCATGAATGGCTCTCTCAGCAGGGTCTTGCTATGTTGCCCATGCTGGCTTTGAGTTTATGGTCCTCCTACCTCAGTCTCACCTAAAGCAGAATTATGGGTTCATAGTATTGCATCTGGAATTTTTTTCTCTCTTTCTTCCTTTCTTTCTTTCTTTCTTTTTTTCTTTCTTCTTTCTTCTCTTTCTTTCTTTCTTTCTAAAAAAAAAAAATTGCTGTAGGGTATGCATGCTGACCAAAGAGAGACACAGAAAGACAGTGAGAAATCAGGCCCTAGAGGGGATGGCCATGCCCATTCCTTTATTCTCCAGTCTCTTTCATGATTTTTGGCTTGTGCATGCACACACACACACACACACACACACAACAACAACAACAACAACAACAACATGCTTCTCAGGTCACTGGGACCGGAAAATGAACTGTGGAGTCGGCCATGTGGGATCCAGCTCTCAATCTCCATGCCACCTGTTGACCAACATCCGGATTTTTAAAATGGGCTGGAAATTGAACCTGGGTCTCCCACTGGCATTCCAAGCAACAGCATCCAGCTTAGTCTATAATGACTGGACTGAGAGTCAGTAATTTATGATCCTTTAACTTATGGGGATTCAAGGTCTGGCTCTGTAGCATAGCAGTTAAGCGTTGTGCATAGAGAGCTGGATTCCACATAACCAACCACAGTTCAAATCCTGGCCTCTGTGGTTTGTAAAACACAGAAGGACATAGACAGTGTGCTCTAAATCCTGACACAATGGAGAAATGGAGGAAGAGGGACTGTCGCATAAATATGCCCCACTGTAGAGTGCTTTCTCTCCCACTCTCTCTCTGGCAAGTACACCCCAAAAATACAAAAATAAATAACAAGGATTCAATTATAAAAACATAATACCCATTCGATTAAAAAGCAAGTATGTGCTAAAGACATGTGACATGGAGGGGATGGATGGTGGGGCAGCAGTAATGGAATGCTCCGGAAGACTGACCTGCATGAACACACTGAGTATGCATGTGCTGGTGATCTGGGGCTGGCTGAGGCTAAGGGTGGATCACAGTCCTGTTGTGGGTGCCTGTCTCTCTCTCTGTCTCTGTCTCTCTTATGGAAGAAAGAAATGAACACACTATTTAAAAAAAGAGACATACGCTGTTTTTAGTATAGTATTGGGTGCTATACTGATACTGCAAACCACGAAAAGGTGCCTGTTCTGGTGACAACATTACCACTGAGAGAACTAAAAATGATAACAATTCTAGCACAGCCTTACCATGTAGCGTTTTGGGTTTTTGCAAAGTGCATTCATCATACTTTCTGCTTGATGTGCTACAAGCAGTGGTAGTCATTAGTCCCACAGAGCAGAAGACGATGCCATTCCAAGGAAGCAGCTAACTTGTTCAATTACAGGGCTAGTTATTTCTTCAGCATGCTTATTTTCCAGATCTTCTTCAGCTTGAGGGCTCTTCTCCTCCACTAATACCTACATCATGATTCTGTGCAATTTTTTAAAACCATTTTTAAGGATTATTTTATTTAACTTTACTTATTTATTTATTTAGACCATAGAGGGACAATTTAACTTTATTTATTTATTTAGACCATAGAGGGACAGAACAAGAGAGAGATGGAAAGTGAGAAAGCAAGCCGCCAGGTCTGGAACTCAGACTATGGTCAGCAATGTGGGAGTCCAGCACCCTTAACTACCATGCTACCTGCTGGCCCTGACTCTGTGCACTTTACAACTTCCCTTTTTTTTTTCATTTTTAAGAATTCTTTATTTAATTTTATTTATTATTCTTCTTCAGTTTGACCAGTGAGAGGTAGAGAGAGAAAGAGGTAGAGTGATAGTGAGAAAGCAAGCCACTCAGTCTGGGACTCAAACCATAGTCTGCCATGTAGGAGTCCAGGGCCTTAACCATTACGCCATGTGCTAGCTCTTGCTAGTCTCAATTTTTTAACATGATAGATTTTATTTATTCATATACACATCTAAAACAATGGAAAATACATTACAATTTTTTATAGAATGATGAAGCTGGAATGGACCCTTGCACTGTTTAAAATCGAAATTGCGGTTTTTAAGGGGACTTGATGACACGTGTAAGGTCACCCAGCAAGTTTGTAGCAAAGTAAGACTGCAATGCTTTGCAGTATCCAAATCGTTGCATTTTAATCCCATCACTGCTTTTTGAAAAGTACGTTTGTTTTATCCCTAGCTAAGTATTGAGCCTGAAACCACACAGCAAGTAAGTTTGTTCTTATCGTTATTATCCGGGAAGCTTTTGTTTACCCCTCTATTGTTTGAGGAGATTTGGGCAAAAGTAGGAAAACTGCTAAGTCTTCACATTGGCAGTGATCTTTAAGACCCATAAAAGATTAATCACCGAGGGAACCCATAACTTTGCATGATCAAAGTAAAAATTCTATTTTTACGACTGCCTGTGTTTTATCCTCTATAAATTTTATAATAATGATTAGGCTCAAAGTATGGGCATAATTTACATACATCAAAATGTCTCACACTGTCCTTACAGCCAGTTAAACACCTGCAGCAAATATGAGGAAGCACATTGGAAGGCAGAAAGCTCCCTGGGTCTCTGAGGCATTAATCAATGGAAACTCTCTGAGGGAGAAAAGGAGGGAGAAAGAAAGAGAGAGAAAGGGGAATAGAGAGAGAGAAAGAGACAGAGAAATAGCATGATTGTAATCATGGTCTTCTGTAACCAGAGTGGTGCATACTGGGTTCACATAGGAATAGTACACTCTGCATTTGTCAGAAATCCACTTACTGCAGCTTTTTCATTCCTTCCCAAGGTGATCAGCCTTATTTCCCAGGAATGCTTTTTTTTTTCTTACATTGACCAACATCTCTTTAGAAATGTCAGTACAGAATGACTTTAGGAATTGTCGCTATTTAACGTGACTGGTTTCTTTCACCTGTGCCCAGAATGTAAATAGATGGGGTGGACATTCCTGAATTTCTGCACCTTACCTCTCCTCTGTCCTCCCATTTAGTTCTACCTTGAATTGATTTTGCCTCCGAGCAAAGAGTTAAAGGTTATCACGCAGGGATTTAAGCCCGGGCAGGCTGGAAGACATGTACCAAGGCAACGGCAGCTACAAATAGCGTATGGTACAAGCTTTCAGGGTAAACATCAATTTCTCCAATTTGCTATAGCCTGAAAACCTTATAAGCCTAGCGAATGAATTGTGAGTGTGGGTTTTGTGCTGGATGGATGGAGCAGGGCTTGTTTCTATAAAGCTCTGTGAATGTACACTGAGTCTTCAGTTTAAATATCGTAAAGGAGTAAAAAGTCACAGCCGTTTCACTGGCTGCCCTCCTAATGTATGCCAATTTCTCTCTTCTTGGATAGAGGCTGCCCTGTGATCTCTTACCTGGATTCGGCTACGTATTGATAGGAGAGGTGGCCAGAGCTCGTCCCCAAGAAGCAGAACAAAGGATTCCCTCATCTCTCTGTTTTTGAAACCCTATCTCCATCATCAAGTCCACGACTTAGCCTTCAGCTCAGACTAGTTTCAGCCCCACATTTACCCATGAGTGGTGCCCTCTCTTTGGAAATGTCTTCTGTTTTCATGAGATTCCCCCATCGTGCTGAGCTCTTTTTGCATGTCAGGCCCTTTTTGCATGTCCCTAAGCCCTTTGTGTGGATTAGGGACAATTCGTGTCCTCATTTTATGGATGAAGAAGCTAACACTGAGATAAAATGACATGCTCCAAATCACAGAACTAGTAAGTTCTCAAACTGAGATCAAAACTCAGGCAGTCTAAGTCTATTCAGAACTTTGATCCACTGTAGCACGCATCTCTTCAAAGTCCTTGGTGGTTTATTAAATGTCCATGTTTACATCTGGGCTTTAGATTGGACATAGCTCCTCAAGAGCTGGGTTTTAGCTATATGCTTTTGTTTCTTCCCAGTGTGCCTAGAACACTGCAATATTTGTTCATTTCAAAGGATCAAAGCAATCCCAGGAAAAAAACAGGAGTAACAACCAGAACCTACAAAATCAGTAGGCATAGAAATATGATTCTCCCCAAAGGAGGCCCAGCCTTTTCTTCCTGATGATGTTAAAAGAGCAGAATGTGATCATTTACTTTAAGGACAACCTTAAATAAAAGTTTCATTAATCAGAATGGGTATTTCTATAATAATGAGCCCTGGGTTGAATTTTAGAACGCTCTTTATGCTTTGTTGGTGACAAAGCTGTTATAAAAATAATTTGATAAGACAGCTCATTGCAATGGTGTGACTTAACTGTGTAAAAGGGTACCTCAGCCTGGTGTCAGAGCATTCCCAACTTATGTAATGCTAACATAATGGATTATGCATATTGTATTGGGTTAAAAATGAAACCCAGTGAAGTATTACAGCAATTTAAAAAATATATATCGGGGCTTGTTCAGCACAGATATTTAAAATTTAAACCTGTTTAAATATTCAACTGAAACTAAAATAAAATTCTGAAAAATGGAATTCAATAGAAAAGCTCCATTAAGAGTAAAAATGCTTCTCCAAACCCATTTGGTTCTAATAGAAACCCATCGAGTGAGGTTTTCATTGCAGCACCAGCCAAGGGAAAAATTATACATACATTTCTGTAGGAGAAAATCCGTTGGACTTCTTACAAGAGGAGCTTCCCTTAGAAAAGGAACAGAAAGGAGAAGCCTCCACCAACACTCAGATCAAGCTGTGGTTTGTTGAAAATGATCTGGGACTCTTTCTTAAACGTCATCTTATCTGCCCCTTTGGTTCAGTGACACCTCATTTTACCTTCTACACCAGATATAATTCTAAAAAACAAAAAACAAAAACAAAAAACAGCAAAAGAAACCTGGTACCTTTTGCTGCAATACCAAGGTACTGCTCAATTTGCCTTCTGAGAGCCCAGCTTTATTTCTCTGATAAACATCCTGCAGGATGTTCTTATTCAATTAATTGAAATGATGACTTGCAAAGAAATGTACCACTTTATCAAGGTCTGCTTGAATATCAGGCTGGGGCTGAGCCCCAGCATTTTCGCTATTTGGTTCTCCAGACAGCAAATGCAAGAGGATTCTGAAACATAATTAAAACAATCACTGAGAATTAGCCAGTGACGGCAGGCACTCAAACAGCAAACTCGGAGAAGTAAATAGGGAGATGTATGGGTAAGCCAACAGGAGCATTCCAGTGATGGAGAGATGGCTGTTCGGAGACATTAAATGCAGGGCATTATGAGAAGAAATATAGGATAATATAAACAGAGTCTCTAATCCTGAGGACTGTAAATCCCTTTTCCTTAATTGGTTTAGAAACTGTGGTCTGTAATGTGAGATGGAGGGCCCTGGCTGCCTTTCTTCTTTCTGCCTGGAATCACATTAAGTGGAAAACAATAGCAGAGCTGACAGCTCCCTTTCTGTGGGGGCACTTAGAGCTAATCTGCTATTGAAACTAATACAATTACCCAGGATTAGAGCACACCAATGATACATGGATTGGGGAATTCTCAGTGGAAGGGGAGCTGGGTGCTTTGAAAGCAGGAACAGTGGATCAAGCCCACAGGGCTCTTAGTTTTTATTCTAGAACTAAGGGAAATAACCATGATTTTGTCATTAACTCCAGATCTTTATTTTATTTACTTGTTTATTTATTTTTAGAGAGAGACGTTTGGTATAGGGCATGTGTGTTTGCCAGAGAGACAGAGAGACAGAAAGCAAGAGATCACCTCCCAGAGGGGTTGGCACCACAATATCTTCTCCATTCTCCTATCAGGATTTCGGGCATATATGCACTTGCACCTGATATGAGTTTTAAGCCACTCGGTTCAGGACTTGAACTGTGGCTTACTACCATGTAACCATTATGCATTTGCTGGTCCCTTAACTCCTGATCTTGATTAAGAATTCTAATCCAAACAATTCAAGTTTGAGATTTCTTCATCTGCATGTTACATTATATTGCTTCTTTTAAAAATTATTTATTTAATTTTATTTATTATTATTGTTATTTTAAATTTGCTAGGAGGCATATATGCGAGAGAGAGAGAGAGAGAGAGAGAGAGAGAGGGAGAGAGAAAGCGAGCTGCAAGGTCTGGGAGTAGAACCATGTGAGCAATATGGAAGTCTGGAACCGTAACCTCCATGCCACCTGTTGGCCCTATATTGCTTACTTTAATGATTTTTTGTTAAATTTAGAGATGTCCTTACAGGAGAACCCCTTTCCATTTGTTCTCTCAGTGTGTGAACTTCAGTTCAATTTCTTAAGGCAGAGGGAGCACTTATACTTAGAAATGTAGGAACCATGACTGGTCAGAGGGTCATTCTCTGGTCTCTGCTTACATTCCCTTTGCAAACTTGAACTAATAGACACTCTTGGTTTTTTTAGAAAATTATCATGGAGGGACCAGCAGATGGGATAATTATTACATCGCTGGACTGCCACATAGTCAACTGCTGTTTAAGTTTCGGATCTGGTGTTTGAAACTCACGCCAGGTGCATGTGCATGCATCCTCAAGATTCCCAGAGGATAATGGAGGAGAAGGGATGCAGCATGGCCATCGCCCCCAGGGGTGATTTCTCTCTTTCTGTCTCTTTATCTCTCTAGCAAGTACAGGTGCCCTGTAGCAAAAAATCTCTCAAAAAAGAAAAAGAAAATTATCATGGAAATCTAGAAGCTAATTTGGGTTTTCCGTAAGTATTCCCAGGAACCTAATATTTAATGCTCATTATACCAGGGCGAGGTGTGCTATTTATCAAGGGAATGCACAAAAGGGCATGGTGCTACCAATTTTCTTCTTATGAACCTTAAAAAATATCCAACAAAGTAACTACTACACACTATTGATTATTATGTTTCTTAATCATTTGGTAAATACTTCCAACTATTTTCATCCTTACTATATATGTATTATATGTATGTATATATATATTTGAGGGGATGAGCATGCTGCAATCCCCTCTCCATTCTCCTCTTGGGATTTTTTGGGGGCATTCACTCACATGTGCCAGGCATGAATTGTAAGCCACCATATCTAGGACTTGAATTGTGTTTGCTATGTGTGAGTCCAGCAATGTAACCATTATACCATCTACCAGCCCCTTTATTCCTATTTTATTTATAATTATTTTTTTATTTAATTTTATTCACTGTCATTATTTTATTATTATTTTTTTTTTATATTGACCAGGGAGAGAAAGAAAGAGAGAAGGAAAGTGAGAAAACAAGCTGCCAGGTCCAGAATTGAACTGCAGTCAGCCATGAAAGAGTCCAGCCACCTTAACCACCACACCACCTCCCAGCTCCACTATTTTTTTAAAATAGCAACTATGACATGCTTATTATATCCTTATCACAGTGCAACATAAGTTTTCTTTTTTTGTCTTTTTTTTTTTTTAATTTGCTGTACAGAGGATGAACTCACTGGAGAGAGAGGAGAGAGAGAGAGAGAAGCCTTAGGCTTAAAAGATAAAAAAATTCTGCCAAAAGATTAGAGTTTGCATTCAAGTGATTCTGTCTTACTCCATTCACCACACAGTTTTGTGCTGTTTTCCCCATCATCATCATCATCATCATCATCATCAACAATAGTATCACCACCAGCATGAGCATGGTTTGTGAAGACCCTGCTCTCTGCCTGGCTAATCACTGAACGTACTATCTCCACATGCATCAAACCTTGTAAGGCAGATCGGAATGTTTGTCCCCACTGAATAGGAGATAACCCTTACTTTCAGCAGAGGTAAGTAACTTGCCTAAAGCCACACCTCCAGAAGTGTTAAGCTCAGGATTGTAACTCAAGACTGTCTGAAACTGTGTTAATTCTTTCTATCATACCCACAATAACTTTTTTGATATTATGTAACCAGTATGAATGTGTGATGTGGCACCAATTATTTTACCATACCCAGCATCAATCCCTCCAATTTGTCTTTGGGGGGACTAACTTCTACCATAGGAATGGGTACATGACCAAGTCTTAGCAGGTAGAGCATATTTTCCCTTGGCCACCATAACTGGCAAGAGTTCAAGGGCCTGTGACTTGGACCCCATACTGAGAGTGGTCTGATAATTGATTCAATCAGTGCTCATCTGTCACCATCATGAAATACTTAATAACTTTCAAACAAGACATCTTTATTTTCATTTTGCATGGGCTCTGCAAGTTATGTATCTGGTCCTGGAAACTGATTTAGGATTGGATACATGAAATAATCTACATCAACGAGAATCAGTTCTAAGACTTTTCAGGAGTTATTGAGAAAGCAGAGTTCTTTCCAATGGAATTGTAAGCCTGTAGCTCCTAGAAGCCACCATAAGTGCACAATTTGCCTGAAAATGAGGTCAGAGGAAAACAGAGCTGAGAAGAAAAAAAAAAACAAAACAAAGATAATTCAGCTATTTGAGTCCCTGGGTGTAATAAATTCTCTATTGTTCTTTTTTTTTTTTCTCTAAGTCATGTGCTTGGTGTGTATGCAGTCACAAGAGTTTGGACTAGCCTCATCTTCTCCAGAACAGCCACTGGGCAGGGTTTAGCATGCAAGGTGTGTGAAGAGAGGAAGTAGAGAGGAAGCAGGACTGTGCAGCCAAAGAAAACACATTTTTCTGCAGGACTGTCAAAGCCTCAGCCAGCCTGACAGACGTTCTGGGCTGAATATACCTGTCTGAGGTATCCTGTGTTAGATGATGGTGAGAAGCCTTTTATACCTAGACTTGTCCAGCTGCCAGGTGGGGCTGCCCCAGGAAGGATGTGGGCTTGAGGAGGCAGCCTCAGAAAGTATGACAGATCCTGAAGAAACTGACAGGGTGAGGTTGTCACGGACCTTGCTCTCTGCAACTGGGTAGCATGTCCTTTTTTGAAGAGATCACTGTGCAGCACATCTTAACTGGAGTTCTTTGGAAAGTGAAACCCAAGACAAAAGCTTATATGCACTAGTGGGGGAATCCTTCAAAAAGTTCATGGAAAATGTGTTTTACAAAAAAATGTATTCATGAAATTATTTGTTGATGATAATGTTGATTATTGTATGTTGATGTGCTTGATTGAGCCAATATACAGTGTATTCTGGATGGAAAAATCTCATTTTGTATGGTATAATGATGTATAGTAAATGAATGTAAATAAATAAATTTAAATAAAATTTTTTCTTTTTTTTCAATTTTTTAAATAATTATTTTATTTCATTTTATTTATCATTATCATTATTATTATTTTTTGAGAGGTTTTTGCTATAGGGCGCATGCGCTTGCCAGACAAACAGACAGAGACAGAGAGACAGAAAGCGAGAAATCACCTCCCAGGGGGATGGACACGCCGCAATCCTTTCTCCTCCATTCTCCTCTTGGGATCTTGGGCATACACGCACACGCGCCCGGCGTGAGTTTAAGCCACCGGGTCCGGGACTCGAATCGCGGTCAACTACGTGGGAGTCCAGCGACTTAGCCATTACGCTAACTGCTGGTCCCATAATTATTATTTTTAATTTGGCCAGAGAGAGACAGAGAGAGGAAAAGTGAGAAAGCGAGCTGCTAGTTTCAGGACTTGAACAGTGGTCGGGCATGTGGGAGTCTAGCACGTTTTAACCACCATGCCACTTGCCAGCCCTCAAATAAAAAAAATTTCACATCAAAATAAACCTGTTCATTAGCTCTATAATTCTACAAACTTTACAAAATCCTCTCATATAACATAATAGAGAGTGCAGTTGTAGGGAAGTAGAAGTAGGGGGAGATAAGAAAGGAAGGAGAGCCAATAAGAAGGTGTGTTATGGAGCAGCCCTCTACTTGGTGCCAAGCACAACCAATGCTCCAACTCAGATTGTGTCCCGAGATAGTCTGTTCTGGGGGTGGAAGTGGAGAGAAGATGACCTTCTCCTTTAGACAGGAGGAAACGGGCACTTGGGCGCTTGAAAGAGTTATGAGAGGTGCCAATTCCAAGCACTGGGAGTGTGAAAAGGTAACATTTAGAGACTAGCAGATGGTCATGGTTGCATTCTTGGACTCTTAGCTAGTTGACCATGATTCGAGTCCTGGACCTGGCAGCTTAAAACCCAGGCCAAGTGGGTGTGTGAGCATGTTCAAAATCCCAAGAGAAAATGGAAGAGAAGGGATTGAGCATGGCTATTCCCCCTCAGGATTGTTTTCTCACTTTCTGTCTCATTCACTCTCTGGAGAGTGCACACATCATATAGCAAAAATCTCTCTCTCTTTTAAAAAAAAAAATTGTAACATTTAAATCCTCTCGTTCTCAGGTTCACCATCTATCACTAGTTGGGAACACATACCAATGATAAAGACAATGTTGTTGGTTGAGCAGGCAATAGGTGACAAGATAATGGTGTGGATAATATATACTGTAGCACTTCTAAGAAGCAATAGGTGGTAAGCTCAGGAGTAGCCAGATAGGTGTTCATCTAAACATAAGACTAGAAATGGACTTTAAAGTTGGGAGAATCATAATTAGAGAGAAAAGGAACAGGAAAGGAACATTGAAATGGAAATGTACAAAAAAATAAATAGACCATATCTTAGAGAAAAGCTGAAGACCTACAATAGTATCAAGAGGGGCCTGAGGGTACAACAGTAAGACGATGCCCTATGAGGTAATCCCACATGGGAAAGTTCCCAGTTCAAGTATGGAGACCTCCCTGAGCACACCAGGCACACCATGCCCAAACTCCAAGACTGGCTGAAGGCTGGCAGGAGATTGCAGCATAAAGACACTGTTGGAGATCCTCTCTCTCTCAGAAGAGATGAATTTAAAAAACTGAAAAAAAAGTTTTAGGAAAGAAACACAAATACTGAGAAGAAGAAAATGGAAAGAGAGGAGAAAAAAAAAAAGGGCTAAGGAACTGGTGAGGATTGGTACTACCATATGCACAAAGTTAATATTATTTTAGGACGGTAAGGTTAAATTGTTTTAAAAAAAAGGTGTCTTCTGGGACCAGCAGTTAGCACAATGACTATGTCACTGGACCCCCACATAGTCAAACGCAGTTCGCATCCCGGACCCGGTGGCTTAAAACTCACGCTGGGCACGTGTGCGTGAGTGCCCAAGATCCTGAGAGGAGACTGGAGGAGAAGGGATTGTGGCATGGCCATCCCCCCTGCGGGGTGATTTCTCACTTTCGTCTCTCTGTCTCTCTCTGTCTGTCTGGCAAGAGCACGCACCCTATAGCAAAAACCTCTCCAAAATAAAAAATAAGGTGTCTTCTTACCCATTCTCAAGTACTAGTGATATTCAATTGGCAAGTGTGGGTTCCATGTCTACATATTGTTTATGGAACTTCTTGTAACATAGACTTTGGAAGTGATTAAATTTGGCTTAGTTAACAATGGTCACATATCTCTTTTCCTGGAAACATAAAGCATTTCTTTAAACAATTAAAACTGTAATTTGCTAAGAATCTCTTATTTGGCTTGTCAAGGTTTGAGAAAAGAAAGCAAGTTAGAAATTCATACAACCTTGCCAGCTGCTAGATCACTGAAAAGATATTTCAATCATCTGTTAATTTGTTTCTTCATGTGTGTTCATATTTCATGAGTGTTCAAATGTTGTAATTGTATTGAATAAAACATACAAAAATAAGATCCTTAAAGATGTCACTTACATGGGAAAGGAGAATTATAGATTCCAGATCTAGTTTTCTGGCTTCTGGCAGAAACTATACACCTGTGGGTTTGAAAGTTCTGTCATTTCTAGAAGCTGACGTGCGTGAAAGGGGATGTCATTTCCAAAATGATTTATTTTCCTATCAAGTACTGACTGTGGGTGCTTACATAACTCTATTTTAGATGGTCATGCTAGTTTGGCTAGTTTGTGCAGCAACTTTGGTACATTGACAGATGGTTTTGGGAAAATGTGAATGGAGTAGTGATTTAAGAATCAAATAAACATAGTGGCTGGGTGAGCGTAAGTTTAAATTCAGAGGTCTTAAGTCTATTCCTCAAAACAGTTCAGAATGAGATTTGTTTTCTTTGCTGCAGAAGATATAGCTCCTTAGGACACCTCTGCTATGTAGTATCACAGCTATAGAAGATGGAGTTAAATGTCATCGTATAAAAATTTAGGAAGTTCAGTTGTTGGAATTGAAAGTTGATCTACTGTGCACATCTCATATCACTCTGCTTGCTGATATAACCAGCACGTGGTTTCTGTTTGCTTATTATTTGTTTAAGTGAACAAGGAAATAGTCTCTTTATTCCCAAGCAGTAGAGAAAGGTACTCCCTTCCTATTTTCATAAAGCCCCACATATGCCTTCCCTCTGCATAGAGCTGTCCAACCCCAAGTTTGAAGAGTCCTCCAGTATGTCGTAACAGTCTGTGTCCTTGTTTTGTAAGTCACCTTCTCGAGGCAGGGTCAATATTATTAGTCCCATTTTGCACATTTTGCACAGTAGATCAACTTTCAATTCCACAACTGAACTTCCTAAATTTTTATATGATGAAATTTAACTCCAATCACATAGGTATAAAAAATAGGCAAAGCCACTAGAGCATTGTTAGATTCCAGGAAGAAATTTTATTTCACATTAAAATATGGTCTATAGTAGCCCAATTGTGAAAAAGGCATTGTGTGTGGGCCTCTTTTGCATATTTAGATATGGAAGTGTGAGAGCAGTTGCCAGATAATATGATTTTTATCCAGTCAAATATCGAGTACAATTCAATGAAGAAAATGCAACTTTTGCAGTGTGATTTATACATGCTTATATACCCTTCATTCTGAGTCTATATGAAATGCAGACATTTATAGTTCTATAACCAGAGGAATAAAATTTGAATGTGTAGTAAAACGAGAAATGTATTTTAAATGGGCTTTAGAAACAGAGTCGAGGAAGTCGTCAGGAGGCCACAGTCACTAATGTAATTGGTTATTTTGCTAGATGGCCACTCAGATAGAGGCCTGGCAGGCACAGGATTGAATTCAGGCTGATGGGCATGGGAGACGGAGCGATGGCTTCCTGGAAAAGATTGAGATACAGCAACCCAATAATCTAGGCTGGCCATAAAGTATGCCATAAAGTCACTATGAGAAATTCTTCCTGCCCATGTGATGCATCCTTATTTTTTTACTTTAAAGAAAGAACTATTTTATGATTTGGCACAGATCATTGATCATAGTGCTTTTCTATTTCAAAGATCTCCCAGCTGTGTTCTGTGTCAGATTTACAAAAGGCATAATCATTATTTCTCCAAAACATTGAAAGATTGAGTGGCCATTTGCCCATCACACCTATCACTTTCAATATAACTCCGTGGGGCATGCATTATAGAAGCCACTTATGGACCTCAAGTGATGCATGGCAAAGGAGGCTCATTAGAGAGGCTCTTTGCTGTGAAGGGAAGCTGGTGGTGTTGCTGTGAAGGGAAGCTGGTGGTCTTTAGCTCTTTCCCCATGTCCTAAAAGAACTCGACATCCCAGCAGAAAATCTGCATCATTTGGTTTGAGTGGAGATGAATCTGTTCTCCCTCTAACTCCTCCCACAGGATGTCATGTGACATGAGTTAGGACAATGAGAGGATCTCATCTTGGTGGCTGTCACTGATATGAAGATATACTTGTGATCAAGCTAAACCAATGGGAGTCTTTTTCAGGACTTTTCCATGGGCCCTCTCAGAGAATACTGGTTCATTACAATAGTGTTACTGAGGGGGCAGAGATAAAAGCTATGTTCTACTGGCCACCATTTTTACTAACCACATGGAGAAAAGCATCCTAAAGACCAAAGCCATGCCAAGTAAGGCTGAGCTCAGAGATGGAAAGAAAACAAACTTGTTACCAAATTTGAGTCTCTGGATCCAGATGTGCTTGGTTCCAGTAACAATCTTCTTTTCAGTTTTGTGAACTAATAAATTTCCTTTCTTGTTTAATATAGTTTGAGTCAATTTCTTCTATTACTTTTCACCACAAAATGTCCTAATATACTTGAAGTCTATAGGAGACAAAATATGTTCTATATAAGAGATCTTCACAAAGTTTTGGGAAAATGTGTACTGAAAACATTATGCATGGATTTCAAATTTTTTGCACCAAAATAAACTCCATAATTCAATATGATTGTAAACATACATGGAAAATGAAATTAATGTATAAGTTTATTTTATGCAAAAATTTGAAATCCATGCCTAGTTTTTTCCATAATACACATCTTCTGTGAACTTTTTGAAGCCCCTGTATGTATTTAAATTTTGTTCTTTATTCTTGATAGACTGCATGTTTGTGCACATGTGGGAAACACACATGAACACAGAGCAAGAGAGAAAGAAAGAAAGAAAAAGAAAGAACAAAGAAAGAGAAAGGAAAAAAGAAAGAGAAATAAAGAAAAAATAAAAAGAAAGGAAGAGAAAGAAAGAGAGAAAGAAATAAGAATGAAAGAAAGAGAAAGGAAGAAATAGAATAAAAAAAAAAAGAAAGAAAGAAATGTTAGTATCTGGTCATGTTGCAATCTCTTCCTCCAGTTCTTTAGCCCATCAGATCCTGGATGCTCACACACAAAACCAACATATTTCAGGCTGACCAGGGGTTCAAATGGTGGTTGCTATGTGGGATCTGGCTTCTATTGAGCAAAACTTATGCACCATGGAGTCAGATATGTATGTATACACACATACACACACACATGCATACACACACATAGTTTTTTAAATTGTTTCTCCTATGAGTTTGTGGCTGAGATTCAACTCCATCAATTAGCCTTTTGCAATGCTTCTTAGTACCATAAGAAACAGATATGCCATAAGATATGCCAAAGAAGACACAAAGATATACCATAAGATATACCAAAGTAGGCACAAAAAGAACCAAGAATAGGCAGACAAGGAGTACAAGAGCCCTTTTCAGCATTGTTCCTAGAGAGAATGATAAAGTTCTCAGCCCCAAAGAAAACTAACATTCACTGAGTCCAGCTGAGACTCAAATACTATTTCAGTGTTTGAGTGATAGTGCTTGAGATTCCATTCTTCAATAAACCATGAGATGATATTATTGTCAATGAAACTGAATTCCAGAGTAGGTCAGGCCACAGATTCTTGACTAGAATGGACCAGCTTTGAATTCTGTCTAGCTGCACAATCTAGCCAAAATTATTTCTATTGTTACTATTAATAGTAGTATAGCTATTATCTGGAGATAATACCTTTCAAATGCACTCTGAATACCAGTCCCTCTCTCTCTCTTTTTGCTCTCTCTCCTGCTTTTCAATACAGAGAAAGTAAGACCCAGACATGTCTAGTGTGAGTTCTTGGGTTCAGTTCTACGCTAGAGCTTTAGGAACAAAGTGCATACCTCCCAGTTCCCAACACAACTCTCTTGTCTCTGATTCTTATATTCCTTGCCTGGCCACTATCAGAATGTTCCATATGATTAAGCCACTATACAGTGTATTATGGATGGGAAATCACATTTTGTATGCTGTGATGGTGTTCAGTGAAATAATGTAAAATAAATTAATAAAATTTTTAAAAATGCATATATATATAGTATATGTGTGTGTAAATATATATATAAATATATACATATAAATATATATGTGTGTATGTGTATATATATGTATATGTATCTGTGTGTGTGTGTGTGTGTATATATATATATATATATATATATATATGATGTGCCATGTTTTTTCTTTAACATCTGGTCTGGGATATTGTCCTTAGCTTAATCAATTTTACTTTGGGCACACAGCCAATGCTAGCCTCACAATCCCTTGTTCTCAGTTTCTCATATTCTCAAAGCTATTTCTCTTTGACTTGACAAATTTCCTGAACTGTTGGTCTCCATTTATAACTATTTGACAGCCAACATACTCCCTGCAGACTAATCTACAAATTCACCAATCTGGGCCCAATCATTTTCTCTGAATTTATAAAACACAGTTCCAATATTCTTATCTCCTTGCAGCATTAGACTTCTCAAAAAATATTTAGAAGTAATCACCTTCTGGTTTTCTATTAAAATAGCATTGAAATTTCAAATTCATAATAATTCAGTGAAGGAGATTATATCTCCACCAGACTTCTACGTGCCTTAAGTGTCTCTTACTCCAAATCCCAGTGCAATTTATGCCAAATAAAATGCTATTCAAAATGGAAAATATAAAATTAAAAGAAACTGGTAATTGTGGGATTTTCCTCAACCTAGACACCAAACACAGGAGTGTGCTTAACAGTTCAAAGGGGAGTTGGTGGGCTTCCAATAACACAGAATTAGACAAAACTATTCAGAGCTCCATTGACATACGTTAAAAAGAAAAAAAAAATAAAGCCCTGTAGATAAACATGTGAATTTACCAAAGGGAAATCTGGGGAAGAGACTGGGATTATTCTCTGAATTTCTATGAAAGGACACTAGTGATCTTAAGCAGTCAGGGCATTCATGCAGTCACATGTAAGTAATGTCTTTGTGCTGTAGTATAATTAGGACTCCTTATGGCCTATCACTTAAATTAGTATTTATGAAGTGCTCAGGCTGAAGATTATGATCCAAATCTGGCCTTTTCCCCACCAGTAACTAAAATAATGGATAAAAAGTCCATTTAATTCATCTCTGTGAACATCATATTATCATGAACTCCTCCCTGAGACAGTGAATTCTATAAGCATTAATGGGCTTTATTTAACAAAATCCATTTTGTAGTCAGACAACTTTTGCCACTGACACCTGCCAATTCATATTCTAAGAAGAAATTACTGAGCTTATAGAGGTGTTATTTAAAAAATGAGTATAGCTCATTATCTTTATTTATAACCTTCTGGCTGCTGCAAACTCTTAATCTATTATAGAAGGCCTCTGAACTTGGGGGAGAAATATTCCTTTTCTCTGTTAAAATAAAATACTATACTGCACTTTTCCAGTTTACAATGAGTTGATATCTGCATTAAATTCTCATTAACTTTAGGGCCAGCAAGTGGCATGGAGGTTAAGGAGCTGGATCCCACATGGCTGATTTTGCAATTTGAGTCCTAGACCTAGTGGCTTGAAAATCACAGGAGGAAAATGAAGAAGAAAGGACTATGTCATGGCCATCCCCCCAGGGGCTGATTTCTCTCTCTCTCTACCTCTGTCTCTCTCTGGTAAATGGGAAAAGCAAAACAAAATGAAACAAAAAACAATTCTCACTAACATCATTGAAATTAGAAAGCAGGCAGAGGTTCCAGCTATGTGGACCTAAGCAGATAGCTCAGAATTGGAAGATTTCACAAGAGCTTGGGTGGAGGGAAAAGGACAAGGCTCCCTGCGTGGTCTGCCACCCCCTAGCCATCATCTTTTAAGCAAATCATTGCCATCATTGGGCTTCCAGTTTCCTCAATCACCAAACAGCATGGTTACAACCAGAGTTTATGTAAGGTCTGTTCCAAGACATTTTAACCTCTGTTCCTTTAGAACGATTTCTTGTCTTCAAACAGATATGTTACCATCACTATCTCTCCTACAAAGCTTTCTTTTTCTTTTTTAAAAAGGAATTATTGATTTCATTTCATTTCATTACTATCATGATGATTTTTATTATTTTAAATTTATGCTATAGGGCACGTGCACCCACCAGAGAAAGAGAGAAAGTATGAAAGCAAGTCACCAGGTCTGGGATTTGAACTGTTGTCAGCCATGTGAAAGTCCAGCGCCTTAACCATCAGGCCGCCCGCTGGCCTCCCCTTTTTTTCCCTAATGTCTCTATTGGACAATTTCCTATTCAGCCTTCAAATCCCAGCTCCATGTTGCTTCCTCTTTGATTATCATTCACTTTAGAGCACCTTTTCCTAGACTTACAATTGAGGCCACCCTTCACACTATAATAAATATTGTGATAGACAGAATTAATGACCCTCCAAAGATTGCAATCCTCCAAAGCTGTGAATATGTTGTTACATGGCAAAGGAGACTTTGATAAGAGTAACTTAAGGATCTTGAAATGGGAGGTTACCCTGAATTATTCTGGAAAGTCCAATGCAGCCACAATGGTTTTGGTAAGAGAGAGAGAAGAGAGTCAAAAACTATAAATGGAGAAGTGATGGTAGAATCAGAGGTTGGAGTATTTTAACTTGGAGATAGATGAAGGAGTGATGAGCCAAGGATTGTAAGAAGCCCTATTGAAGCTGGGAAAGACAAGAAAATGAATCCTTCCCTGAAGCCTTTGTAAGGAGCACAGCTCTTTAACACCTTAATTTTAGACCTCTGACCTCCAGGACCATAGAAGAATAAATTTTTGTTGTTTAAAGCCATTAAATTAAAGGTAATTTGTTATAGAAACAATTGAAAACCAATACAGAGAATGTGATATTTAATATAGTATACCATATTACAACTATCTATATGACTGCTGTCATGTTCATCAGTGAACATTTGAGGGCATAGGTCACACATTTTTATCCATATGCTCTCTGTTCTCAGATTGTTCTTGGCACGTAGTAGATGCTCAAAAGACATTTGATGAATGAAGGAGTGAGAAAATAACCTAGTCTACAAAGAATATATAAGAATTTAGGGAGAAAGTGTCTTCCTCAAGGCTTCACTGTAATTGGGACTATTACCAGAATGCTGTGCTTTCTCTGGAATTTTGTATTTGTTCTAATTGTTTTCACCGAGTGTGCAACACCAAAAAGGTTTAAATATTGTTCTTATCCTTGCTTCTTGTGAAACACTTTACATACATTCAGACTTTGGGGTATTAGACAGGTTTTATTTATTTATTTTAAGAGTAATTTTTGTGATTCTGTAAGAAAAGAAATTTAAGAATTGGCAGGGTACATTCTACTATACAGTTTTCCTTGGAGCTCTTTCAATGATTCAATGTTCATGTTAAGTAGTCCAGATTTTGAGTGGTAAAAATATTATGTGCACTTCATCTGTTTGTTTAAAATGGGCTATCTAAACAAAACCTATACTTGCTCAAAGTTATCAGTGCTAGTGGGTGTGAACATGTGTATTTACACATCTCACAGAACAGGAAGGGATGAGGGGATGAGTGGGAGGCATAAAAGACCAACCTACCACTTCCTTCCAGAGAGGAGATAGAGCTGAAATTTCACTGTCTCCTTATGGTTCCACGCAGGTCATCGACAGGGACAAGAGCACATACTTGAGCACTAGTCCTTGGCGGAAAGTGTAAACGTGACTGCCATTTAAACTGCAGATGGTCATGGTTGTCTCAGTCTGTATGTGAACAGCTGCTTGCTGTTCTCCGACTCTTCAGCAGAGTTTGTTCTGTTGTTTAACATGTCCTTTCATCCAAAAGTTGCTCCTAGGAAAGGAGAGGAGTTGACTGTCACTTTGTAAGGGGAGTCCGATTATTTTAAAGCAACTATCACTGAAAGAGAAAGGTCTCCTAATGCCCTTGACAGAGATACCCTTGAATTCAATTGGCTAGATCCCACCATAACTGTTGGAGGAACTTACTATTTTAGAGCTTTACATTCTACTTTTCATTGGAAAATCCATATTTAAAATCTCATTTATATTTGAAGATAGAAAGTAGTCAGGGACTATCAATCCACAAGTATTTGTTGAATGCTTAAAACTCCATTGTGGAACAAAAGAATAACATGTAGTATGGGACCAGCCAGTGGTGTGGTGGATAAGACACTGGATCCAACATGGCCAACTCCATGGTTTGAGTCCTAGATCTGATAGCCTGAAGAGCACCCTTTGTGGTGTGTGTATGTGTGTGGTGTGCCTAAAAATCCCAAGAGGAGGATAAAAGAGAAGGGATTTTGGCATGGCCATCCTCCCTGAAGGATGTTTTTTCACTTTCCCTGTCTTCCCTCTTGCTCTCTCTGGTGAGTACCATACTAGGGAAAAAAAATTATGTTTTCACAATAATTGAACTTTAAATTTCACAGAGGTAGGACATCATCCACACAAATGAAAAATGAAAAACCAGTGTCCAAGTCAAATGCAGCCTATATTTTTACTGAAAAGCTATAACAAAAATGTTGAATAATTTTGGGAACAAAATATGTACTTATCTCCTACTACCATAGCACAATAATTTTCATTTTCATTTGCACATTTCTTTCTTGCCATATGTGGCCATGAGCAAGAAAGCATTATTCAAACAAAATCTGTTCTACCATTATGACCTTCACAATTTGCTCTGTTTCTCACATGGTATACGAAAGTTGTATAAAATATATTTAGAAGTTTAGGACACATATTTTATAACTTTAGAAATATAAAGTTAGGAAACTTATTCTCTGCTTGTCACTTTGTCATTCAGGTCTCAGCTCAAATGTTACCTCTTCAGAGAGAACTTTCTTGACAACCAAGCTAATGTAGCCCTCTAACCTGTCACAGTTATATTACACTGTTTAATTTCTTTATAGCCCTCATTTCAATATGGAATTCCTTTTCTCATTTATTTGTTTGTTTGTGGGCTTTCTTGTAGCTCACATGAGAAAAGAAACTACATAAGAGCAAAAAGCTTATCTACTTCCACAGATATATCCCAAGTGCCTTGTGCAAGTACCTCATGTGACATGAGACTGCCTTGATACTTGTGACGGAATTCATGAAACACAAATTGTCAGTCTTTTGTCTAGTTCATAATTAATAGTATTTACAGGAAAAAATGTGAAGTGAAATTGACAATGGGTAAAATGCGTAAATAGTAGAATTTATTATAAATGGAAAATTGGCTAACAAATCAATCTCATTGGTTTATATTAAAAGTTCAAACGTGAATCTGAGGGGGAAAAAGATGTGGTTGAAATAGTCAAAACAAACTCAACAATGGCTAAAACTGCAGATGGCAAAATGTTCCCTTGACTAAAAAGTGATAGAAGAATCAAATCTTCAAAACAAAATTCATATCTGTAAAATGAGAGCTTGGACTACTATACTTGGTGGAAGTGAGGGTCATTAAAAAAAATGTATAATAATAGGTGACATTTCAAATGTTTGGGGAACAAACACCTAGTGAGTAAATCAAACACTCATCATAAAAAGAGGAAAAAAAAACAATTTTGAGAAAAAATAATTTTGGTTAAGTAAAAATGGAAAACATGAAAATTGTTTAAATGGCTTACACAAATAATAAAATGTACTTAATGTAGTTTGATTAAAAATACTTTCTTAGTAATAGTGATATAATTATTATTGGGCTGGCAAGTGGCGTGGTGGTTAAAGGCACTGGATTCTCACGTGGTTCAAGTCCTGGAACTGGCAGCTTGCTTTTTCACTTTCCCTTTCTCTCTGTCTCTGTCTCTAGTCAAATTTAAAAATAACAATAACAAGTAGAATTAAATAAGTAAATTATTATTTTAAACATTTTTAAAAAAGAAATAGTGATATAATTATTATTAAAATGATTGAGTCCATAAATATGAAATCCATATATCCTTACAATCAAGATGGGGATAACAATTTTTTACAATCTGGTTATATAAATAAATATGGAGCAATATAAATAACATAGCACCCATTTGAGGAGCACAGTCATAAAATAGACTGGTATAAAATGATCTAAGAATTAAAAAAAAAAAATCATTATGGAATTGTCAGGAGAGGCTTCCCAGAAACTGAGGCAGCACTGTTCACTGCCAGCCTTGAGTGAATCAACTCAGCTTGTCTGGATCTTGGACATCTTCAGTAAGAGTCGGAGCTTCAAATTCAGACTACAGTCAGCCATAGAGAGTTGATCAAAAGATAGTACCTGTCATTGAGGTTGGGAGCAGAAATAGTGATTAACAGGACACGATGGGTTAACCTTTAGCAGCTCCCAATATTTAGGGGGTAAGAAGATGACAAATGCCTGGAAAAAGAATCAAGAAAAGAGCAAAGCAGAGAATGTAATAATGAAATCTGTGCAGGCCTGAGGACCTCAGCATATTTGAAAGAAGATGATCAATCTTATTGAAAAATAATGTCAAGAACACAAAAAAGAGGGGCCAGCAGATGGCGTAATGGTTACATTGCTGGTCTCCCATGTAGTTGATGTGGTTTGAGTCCCAGACCTGGTAGCTTAAAATTCATTCTGGGCATATGTGTGTATGCACCCAAGATCCCAAGAGGAGAATGGAGGAGAAGGGATTGCAGCGTGGCCATCCTCCCTGGGGGGGTGATTTCTCACTTTCTGTCTTTCTATCTCTCTGGTGATTACACACATGCTCTGTAGCAAAAAGCTCTCTCTAAAAAGAAAAAGAAAGAAAAAGAAAAAGAAGGAAAAGAGAACACAAAGAAAGCCCTTGAATTTGGCTGAAAGGCCACCTTTGAAATGGAGGCAACGGTTTGAGGTCACCATAGACGAAGTGGTCATTGAGAACAAGAGAAAATTAGAAGCTGAAAGGACAGGCCTCCTCTCGGTCAGAATTTTTCAGTTTCCTAGTGACAGTGACTGCACTTGAGTAGGCATAGGAAATAGGGCGAATTTATCAGTTCACCTGTTCAAAACACATAAAATGGCAGCTAGAAACTGGATTACTCTGGGACTCTATTTCCTTGTTCCATCTCTGTTTCTCTCCGAGTATTGGTTTCTTTTCCTCCCCTGTAAATTAGCTTTTTTGACTTGGCAGAGAAAAACTGGAGGGTAGCCCTTTTATCCCATCTTTGTCACCAAAGAAGTTTCCTTAGTTCCAACATTAAAAATCCCAAGGGCTGGACTGACTAGTGAAGCACTATTGCTAAAAGGGATGGACCATGTAAGAAGGCATTAAAGGACGAGCCATTCTCCAAAAGAAAGAGGATTACTGTTTCCCAAAAGACATGAGAAGAGGTGTGAGACAGACAAAATATGTTCACTGCAAGCAGTTAGAAGTGTAAATGCTTTGGGAAATTAAAAAAAGAACAGGTCTAAAGGCAAAGAGGGAAAGATAATATTGAGAAGAAGAGATGAAAATGAAGGCACAATGGGGGGATTCCCACTAAGTAAGAAATGAATCCGAATGGGACCTTACACTCACAACGGCAGGAGCATTCCTCTTTCCTACTTAGTGTCAATCCTTTCGTGAGTTTTCTAATCTTTTGTCCTCTAGTCTGGTGATCCATTTTCTGTCCTCCTGCTTCATTCCCTAGTCCAAATTTATCATCTCCCCTTCTAATTCATCCCTTCCTTCGGACTTCTCTTCCTATAATGACTTTCCTTCTTGGACTCTTCCTCTCCCCCAGTTCTGAAGTGAAAGACTGGGCAAGGCTCTTGGGATCCAAAAAATGAAATCAAGAGGACAGATGGAGAATTAATTTTGGCAAAGAAAAGAAACTGTGCATCTTTCTCTTAAACAAACTAGAAGGAAGAAATAAATGGATATATGGGACCAGCAGTGGGCATAATGGCTTTGTCACTGAACTCCCATGTAGTCAACCATGGTTCAAGTCTCCGGCCTGATGGCTTGAACTCACACCGGGCGCATGTGCATGCATGCCCAAAATCCTGAGAGGAGAATGGAGGAGAAGGAATTGCAGCGTGGCCATCCCCCGAGGAGTGATTTCTTGCTTTCTGCCTCTCTGTCTCTCTCTGTCTTTAGGGCCCTATAGAAAAAAACTATCAAAAATAAATAAATAATAAATAAATAAGTAAGTTTGTGCAGAGACATATTTAGGAAGTGAAAGGGATGGGGTAGAGTAAAGGAAAAATAAATTAGAAACTTTTGGGAGGATGGCCTCAATCTCTTCAGAAAGGTAGATGTCAAAGTCATCTACTCCTGGAAGGATGGAGTTTAAGGGGTGTATGAGGGATCTTCAAAAAGTTTATGGAGAATGCATATTATGAAAAATCATACATGGATTTCAATTTTTTTTTGTTGCATCAAAATGAACTTATACTTCAATTCCATTTTCTCATAGACTTGATGTCCCTGTATTAGTTTTCTAGTGCTGCCACAAATACTACACACATGGTGTCTTAAAACAACATAAATTTATTCTCTCATAGTTCTGTAGGCCAGAAGTCTCAAGTCACAGTGCTGTCAGGGCCTTACTGTCTTTGAAGGTCAGAGGGGAGAATCCTTTCTTGCCTCGTCAAGCTTCTCATGGCTGTTGGCATTCCTTGCCCATGGCCTCATTATTCCAGTCTCTGTCTCTGTTTTTGCATTACCTTAACCTCTTCACATGTGTGTCAACTTTTCTTCTGCCTCTCATTCTTGCATTGAGGGCTCACCCAGATAACCCATGAAAATCTCATCTCAACATCCTTAGATTAATGATACTCTGTCTTGGGACCTGCAGATGGCATAACAGTTACATCACTGGGATCCCACATAGTCAACTGTAGTTTGAGTCCCGGACCTGCGGCTTAAAATTTATACTAGGCACGTGTACCTGCGTACCCAAGATCCCAAGAAGAGAATGGAGGAGAAGGGGTTATAGCATGGCCATAACCCTAGGGCAGAAGGCGGGGGTGATTTCTTGCTTTCTGTCTACTATCAAAAATAAATAAATAATAAATAAATAAGTAAGTTTGTGCAGAGACATATTTAGGAAGTGAAAGGGATGGGGTAGAGTAAAGGAAAAATAAATTAGAAGGATGGCCTCAATCTCTTCAGAAAGGCAGATGTCAAAGCCATCTACTCCTGGAAGGATAGAGTTTAAGGGGTATATGAGGGATCTTCAAAAAGTTTGTGGAGAATGCATGTTATGAAAAATCGTACATGAATTTCAATTTTTTTTTGTTGCATCAAAATGAACTTATACTTCAATTCCATTTTCTCATAGACTTGATGTCCCTGTATTAGTTTTCTAGTGCTGCCACAAATACTACACACATGGTGTCTTAAAACAACATAAATTTATTCTCTCATAGTTCTGTAGGCCAGAAGTCTCAAGTCACAGTGCTGTCAGGGCCTTACTGTCTTTGAAGGTCAGAGGGGAGAATCCTTTCTTGCCTCGTCAAGCTTCTCATGGCTGTTGGCATTCCTTGCCCATGGCCTCATTATTCCAGTCTCTGTCTCTGTTTTTGCATTACCTTAACCTCTTCACATGTGTGTCAACTTTTCTTCTGCCTCTCATTCTTGCATTGAGGGCTCACCCACATAACCCATGAAAATCTCATCTCAACATCCTTAGATTAATGATACTCTGTCTTGGGACCTGCAGATGGCATAACAGTTACATCACTGGGATCCCACATAGTCAACTATAGTTTGAGTCCCGGACCGGCGGCTTAAAATTTATACTAGGCACGTGTACCTGCGTACCCAAGATCCCAAGAAGAGAATGGAGGAGAAGGGGTTATAGCATGGCCATAACCCTAGGGCAGAAGGCGGGGGTGATTTCTTGCTTTCTGTCTCTCTAGCTCTCTCTCTGGCAAGCACACATTACCTATAGCAAAAATTCCTCTCTCTAAAATAAACAAACAAACAAACAACAACAACAAAAAGATACTCTTTCTCCTGAAAAGTTAACATATTAACATTCACAGATTCCATGGTTTGGAGCATGTTACATCTGTTATATCTTTTGGGGACCACCATTCATTCTACAGGGAGAAGTAAGTGGTCTGCACTCAATAATACAGAAAGGCAGCCTCGGAGCATGCATATGATTACTGAAAAGAGACTATGACCAAGTCCGAGTTGGAATATGTGAATTTTTCATAGACCCAAATTGCATGATCCCCTAGCAACTTCTGGGTGCCTGGAAGCAGGATCAGAGGAGTCGGGCAGTGGAGGTAACTCAGGACAGGGTGTTTATAGTTGGGTTTAGCAGAGGGTTTGGGAGACGAAAGGTCTACCCTTTCCCATTTGCAGCTGCAGAGCATGAGATGTCTGTTTGAGTGAAATAATACATGTAAAATCATCTTGTAAATTGTAAAACATTTAATGAAATAAGGAGGAATAATTGCATTTGTACTTTTTGCTCTTCCTAACACCTCATTCTTATATTCCAGACCTGTTTTTACTATCTAACCATTCATTGCTCCTATCTTCCTCCGAATCCCAATAAGTAAACTTCAAACTCTCTACTTAAGCAAACCTGAACTTTAATTTATTTAATTTTGTTTATTGATTGATTGATTAATGATACCTAGAATGACCATAGTACCTAAGTAAAACAGTCATTGAGAAATACTGCCAACCTCTCCTGACTCTTCAACACTCTGTTAGCAGAATATCAGGCTACATCACAAGGTTCTACAAAAAAAATTTTTTTTAGAGAACTGTCATTTATTGGTGGGATCAGAGATAGCTCAAAAAGCAAGCCTCTAGGTCACATCTCCAGGGCAACACTCCACAGTTACACCTCATCCTGGAAGGCTTGCTGTGGAAGTGAAAAAGCACAGGTTATTCACAAGCGGCTAGATCTGTGATTTCTAAAGTTCGTTTTTTTCTCCTTCATCTTCTTTCTATTTTTTTGAAAAAGCACCAGAGTTCTCTCCTCAAACAAAAATATCAAGCAGATACAAGTGGAGCCGCCATGTTTAGGTGGGGGAGGGGAACTAAAAACTGCCTCCAGCCTGCCTCCCAGCCCAGTGTCCTTCCCCACAGGCACTCCAATGCTGGCTCCTGAGGTTGGAGAATTCAGAGCAGCTGCACTAGATAAATAGAGAGAAGGCTTAAGTGTGCAGAGAACAGGAGCAGCCCTTCGGGTCCAGGGAAGTTCAGTGTCTTATCCATGGGGAGTTAGGTTCATAAATTCACTTTGCTATCTAAATAGTAGAATCACCAAATATTTACATTGCAAGAGGCTTTAAATAGCATCTAAGCCAACTCTATCCTTTTTAGCCAATTCTGGGAAAATTCAGCAATAACTAATACAAGTTCAATTACCCCTTCTAACAGGAGCATGGAACTTCTTTCATCTCTCTGTGAACCTTGGCAAAGACAACATTTTAAAAATCTGATATAGAAGTTTCCAGGATAAATGGTTTTATTTTCATTTGATGTTGACATTTTACCATTTTAAGGAATCTCACAAGCCCAATTAAGGCCTCTGAAGAAAGGGCAAACACCAGGCCAGGCGCCATGTTATCCTAATGGCCTCATCAGTAGTCAGACTACTTCTTGAAAAACAAGCTTGCATTCTCCCCTTACCCTCACCCCACCCTTTCAAGATTTTTTTCATTGCCAAATTTATTTCCTCTAATCTGAGGCTGTGTTGTCTATTTTAAACCTATTTATTTCTTAGCCATCTGACATACCCAAGATAGCACAACCCTCGCAAGAGCTGATTTTGCTTCACCACAATTGGCGATTTTCCTTGCCTGAGTAAATCTGCACACATTAAAAGTTTCAATAGTGGGTTGAGGATTGCCAGGTAGGTGTTGATAGGTTATACCTTCAAAATAAGCCAAATACAAAAGTATTTGGCAGAAGAAAAATAGTGCACTGACTTGAAATTATAAATAAAAAGTAAATAGAGTTGGATTCAAAGGCCATTATTTGAGAAAGACGATTCATAAAATCTCTTCACACAAATTAACAAATACTTACTCAGCACTTCAAATGTGAAAGAAATTATGCCAGTCTCAGTTATGGGAGAGGGTGGGAACAGGAGTACAAAACCAAGTAAGATTTTTTTTTCCCTCATGGAAATAATTGAAAGGATTAGTCAACAAACTATAACATAACACAAAGAAGTGATCAAAGGTAGATTTTGGATGATGGGAAATAGATTATCTGGATGAGAAGACCAGCTCTCATAATGGAAAGAGGAGAAGATATTTAAGACATATTGAAAGGCAAAAACTATGTAGGTAGATAGATATAGATAGATAGATAGAGGTAGAGATAGAGATAGAGATAGATAGATACAGATTTCTTTAACTGGCTATAGGAAATGATGGAGAGAGATAAGTCTAAGATAATGTCGTAATTTAAAGCTTGTGGGACAGTGGAGGAATGGAGTGTCATTGTCAGAAAAGTAGGCTAGGGACCAGCAGTTAGTGTAATGGGTATGTTACTGGACTCCCATGTAGTCAACCGCGGTTCACCTCCCGGACCTGGTGGCTTAAAACTCATGCTGGGCGCGTGTGCGTGCGTGCCCAAGATCCCAAGAGGAGAATGGATTAGCATGGCCATCCCCCCTGGGGGGTGATTTTGTCGCTTTCTGTCTCTCTGTCTGTCTGGCAAGAGCACGCGCCCTATAGCAAAAAGCTCTCCAAAAAAAAAAAATAAATAAAAAAAGGAGGCAAGAGTAGCACTGGCATGGTACACTTTACTTTGGATGGAGAATGTTTGAGATGTTAGGAGGTCAATGCAGGTGCAGGTACTGATAATCAATGAACTGGAAGACTAGGGTCTTTCTTGAGTTTACCCTAAGAACATAGCTTGAGTCATCTCCACGTAATGACTCACAATGGAGGTAGATGAGATTCTCAGAAATAAGAACAGAGACGGATGGGGGAATGGACAAAGTTTTGTAGGAGAAGAGAGTTGCAAAAAGAAAGAAAAGTATCAGGACTTGCAAAGAGGAGGAGGACAACAGGGATGGAGATCTTGTTGAAATGAGTTATCAGCTGGCCACTGGGAACTTAAAATGAGGGATGTTTCAAGATGATAGTAGGTTTTCCTTAGATCATAGCTCCCATCTACTCAAGGCTTCTGCTAGCTCCTAAATTGAGTCCACGATAACACTCAATTAACCTCCTTGCTTCTTTCTATGCAACTCTTCAGTTCTCTTTGATGTTTTCTTACTTCCTCAGAATTTTTCAACCCATATCTATTCCTCCCCACAAAGAATTCAATAGCTCTATCAATTCATCTTGGTTGTGTGCAGGCGTCACAAGTTGCTGGCTCATTCATGAATTAATGCTTTTGGAGGTGGGCGCCTTTTCTTATCCAATGTAACCAGGGGAATGCACCCATCACCATTGTGGGACTGTCTCTACAGCAAGAGTTGGGGTGAGACAGCACCACAATGGACATGTCGAATGCACTGTGTCCACAATATAACCCTCTGTGTTAAAGTGTAAGAATTCAAACTCTAATGGTTCCTAGACTTTAAATAGTACCTACTATGGAAGAAAAGTTCTCTTTACTCAAACATCTAATTAGTTGACAGGTCAATATTAATAACATCTTAAATTTGCATAGCACTTTAAACTTTTCAAAGTGCCTTTGTAAAATGCTATTTTTTAGGGGCTTCCAGAGACAGAAGGGTATAAACATATTCTACAAATGCAAATAATTTTATAAGCCTTATTTTATGCAAATGAAATAAGAAAAAAGTATGTAATGACTATGTCTAAATTATGCCCCAAAATAAATGGCCAGTTTTAGGTGCTTAACAAAATAACACCTATCAACTTCCTTAGTTTCCTACTTTTAAAACATTTTATTTTATTTATTTTCTTCTTTTCTTTACATTTGTTATATGACACATGTGCTCACCAGAGAGAGAGAAAGAAAGTGAGAAAGCAAGCTGCCAGATCTGAGACTCAAAACGCGGTCAGCCATGTGGGAGTTCAGTGACCTAAACACCATGCCACCTGCTGGCCCTGTTATGTACTATTAATGACTCTCCCAACACTTCTGTAGCTGAGCAATAGCTATTTTTAGTTTGAAAGTCAAAGAATTTGCCTCTCCACATGCCATTGTTCTACAGAAATTGCTATTAGGCCATAAGGACTGGTACCTCTTTTCTCTGGCTTTGGTGTTGTAGGGAGGGAGTGTTGGAAATATGAAGACATTTCAGACCTATGAAGAACAAAACAATCTAGTTCAACGTATGGTAGGTCTTCTGAAGTCTGTAGCTACAATGAGAAAACTGAGATATTATGAATTAGTTGAGGTCATAACAGCAGCTGAACAAAAACATCTTCTAACTCTTGGTCCAGCACTCTTCCCAATAAACCATCATTGAATAAGTAATGTGATATTGAAGATGGTGCAAGCAGAGAGGAAGGAAAGAACGATCTTAACTTCTAATCTGCACTAGATTTTATTTTATTAAATGGCAACACTCTTTACTCAATTATTTAAGTCAGAAAATGTCCCTTTTCTTCTCCCATATCCTTTTCAACAGCCAGTGAACCACCAAGTTCTGTCTACCTATTTCCTAAATAAATCTTTTTTTTCTTTCTGAAGAGGTTTTTGGCTATAGGGCACGTGTGCTTGCCAGAAAGACAGAGAGACAGAGAGACAAGAAAGTGAGAAATCATCCCCCCAGGGGAATGGCCATGCCACAATCCCTTCTCCTCCTTTCTCCTCTGGGGATCTTGGGCACGCATGCACACGTGCCTGGCGTGAGGTTAAGCTGCCATGTCCTGGATTCAAACCATGGTCAACTACATGGGAGTCCAGCAACATAGCCATTATGCTAACTGCCGGTCCCCCTAAATAAATCTTGAAAACACTCCCTTCTCTGTACTGTCACCACTTCAGTCCAAGCCACCATTATCTGTGATTTGAACTGCTGCAAAGCTTCCCAGTTGGTGTGCTCCCTTCTTCAACTCTAGACTAACTATATTCCATTCTTAACAGGCTGAGCAGAGTAATTTTAATTAATTAATTAAATAATTAATTAATTTCTTTTCCCTATGCCAAGTTCTTCACTGGCTCCTGGTTTCATTTAGGATAAAATTTAAAACCATACTCAGGCTCTGCATTGTCTTATGATCTTAGCACCTCTTCCATGATCACTCCAAGATCACTCACTCTTCCCTTCATTAACAACTCCAGCACATCAGCTGTCTAACAATGCTTTCTTTCTTTCTTGAGAGAGAGAGAGAGAGAGAAAAAAGAGAGAGAGATTTTTGCTATACAGAACATGCACTTGCCGGAGAAACAGAGAGAGACAGAAAGTGAGAAATCACCCTCCAGAGGAGATGGCCATGCCGCTAACCCCTTATCCTCCATTCTCCTCTCAGGATTTTGGGCATGCATGCACATGTGCCCAGCATGAGTTCTAAGCACCCTGGTCTGGGGACTCTACTGTCACTACGTGGGAGTCCAGCGATGTAACTGTTACGCCATCTGCTGGTCCTATCTTCTAACAATTTCTAAGGTGTGTCAAGTTTGTCCTGTCTGCATGGCAGCATTCAGGCTCTTCCATGTGCCTGAACTGTGTCCCCCTGGCTCCTTGCCTATTCGGTTCCTTCTTGACCTTCAAATCTCATCCTCGTGGGAGGCCTTCCATGACCATCCAATTTAAATAACCACCCAGTCCTCCCCATGTCCCCTCAGAGTTATTCTCTTAATACATTGTTCCTTTATTTCTCTCCCAGATATTATTAAAACCTACATATTTTTAAAAGTATGTATTCATTTTCTTTCTTCCTCATTGTAATATAATCTCCATGAGAGCAAGAATTTCATTTGTATTATTTACCATTATAGCCGTAGGGCCAAGCCCAGTGTCTGGCATGCTTGTCAATTATATCTCCAAAATACATCTTATATGCAGTCTATCTTCCTTATCTCTACTATCACTAACCTGGCCTAAGCCACCATTGGCTAATGCAATAACCTCCCAATTGGTCTTTCTGCTTTGATTCTAGCCAAGCACTCAATAAATATTTGTTGATGGAATAAATTAGCATATTATTGTGGTAAGAAAAATAATATCTAAGAGAGATGAAAATCCAGGCCTTGTAGAAAAATCACTTAACTTTCCCCAAGCACTGAAAGAACATCAAACAATTCTCACCAGCTTTCGCTACTTGCTTAATAGAATATGAAACATTTTATTCAAGTCTGGGCATAGCACAGTGGAGGAGCTGTATGGAGAACAGAGACATTCAATTTCCTTCCTAGGAGCTCTGCTCTAGTTTCATCCATAGAGCTACTGGGCTGTGAAGAAGGAGGTGTAGGAAAACACAGATGCCCAGTATGTTAACCACCAGCAGCTACAAAAATAACATTAAACGACCTTTGCAATCTCAACCCTGCCCTTGTGCACGTCAGAATAAACTGGAAGTTTTTCTTTAATATCTGGAAGTTTTTTCCTTAATATCTGTATCTGCTATAAGATTAAGGGTGTTGTAGATCACAGACAGAAAAGGGAGGCTTTGTTAATTAAAGGGACAGCTCAAAAGCTTTCTGATTCTCATTACACCTTGGAACTAGTAGTAAGATGATTGCAGTTCCCAATATCATTTCCCCATTGTCAGAACCAGAAGCAGTCACTTAGCGTGAGGTGAGAGAGTGGGACAAAGGAAACCTGCAATCCGCCATGCCGGGATGCCATTTTAATCATGCCAGGCCTATTGTGCAGTCTTTACTTGAATCCCACGGATTTCAAGATACCCGGGGCATTATCCATAACGTACTGTCAGGTCGACAGTGAAAATGCAATGTACATATGGACTGTGGCAGCTGGTTGTGTTGGAGGCTGCGGGGGCTGGAGATAGGTGCAGGGAGGGCACAAAGCACCTGCTTCTTGCCTCATTTGAAGAGACTTGGAGGGAAAAAATCATCCTGAGGTGACAGAAATAATTACGTACGTTTGTCTGGAACTGACAAAAAATTGCATTTGACTGGCACAAAGCAAATACGGCTTCCCTTCTCTAAGTTGTGTGGGGCAATTGCTCCTGGTTACAAATTCAACAGATAAGGTGGTAAACGTTAGTGTCATCCTGATAGTACCATCCCCTTTCCATCCCTCACCACCTCCAAAGGTAATTCAACACGCTGCGGTGACGCAGCCCCCAGATGTCCTGAGGTCATATTCTAGAAATCACCAGTCAGTTTCACTTGGGGTCTCTCCCCACCCTCCTCCCCAAGAGATTTGTAGGGCTGGCGTTGACCTGAAATCCATCTCAGTCGTGAAACCTCAGAGCTTAATCCACTAAGTCGGTCTGGCTTTGAGCCCCAGAGTAAATGGGATTTCTATAAAATGTTCACTTTAAAGAGAGATTTGCTCCCTTCACAGCTCCTTTTCTGCGTCACACACCATTAACTCACAAAACCCTGGCTATCGTCTAAGGCAGAGACGAGAGCTGGTTATGCATAAAGGGGCAACTCCCGCATTTACTGTCTCTTAATGAGGCTCCATTTGATTCACATGAACTGTGGTTCTCTGCCTCAGTACCTACACTGCAAAAATACCAGTTTACTCCCTTCCTTGCCTCTTCCAAGTATTGTAGTTTGACATGGTGACAAAAACATGGAGATTCTATTGTACTGCCCCCCCACCCCCATTTCTCCTTGTTATGGAAGCTTCAGGAAGGTTCCACTCACAGCCCAGCCAATGTGCACACTGACTCAGGACCCAGAGCGGTCTTCATTGGGAGTCTACACAGAGCATTTTTCATTGGGAGTCTACACAGATCATTTAAATACCAACAGGTTTTCAGAAACACCACTGATTTGCCATCCCTAGGCTCTTCCTTATCACTTGGGGAGTACTGTGGTTATTTTTCTTCTCCTCCCTCTGCCCACTCATTTTTCTCGGTTCTCTCTCCACTTTTGTGCTCAGTCAACTGATTCCTTCTTAGACTGCATCACATAGGATCTCTTGTCAATTGATTTCTTCAGGGGAAGTCCTGGTAAGAGGTCAGAGGTGGGGACAGGGGGTCCAGTTAGTGCTTCCTTCATTCCTTCCTAGCTTTGGTATCCAGTCTCTCAGAGAGCTGTGTCTGTCCACAGCTAAACATACACCAGGAAACCCTTCCTCCTGGGCTCTAGCTCTTACTGGTTCCTGTGTCACTGTTTCCTCTCTGTGTCCCCTCAGCCCTAGGTGTGCCTCATCCCTATTCTCATGACGGACCTCAAGCCTGGTTTCTGACTGGGAAAGTGGTCTGTTATCTACCCCAGACTGTCTAGAGCCTGAACCTCGCTTTCCTCTTGGTAATTCTCTCTATGCCGTGTCTTGGCACGTGGATTCCAGCAAAGGGTCTGCTACTTACAAAAAACTCTTCTCAGTATTCTCTTCTAGTTGACACCCAAGTAGTTAGTACCTGCCTTTATTTCTTCTGTGTCTATTTTTTTTTATAATGTTTTGATTGCCAGAGGGTATGTGTGCTTGCCAGAGAGAGAGACAGGGTGAGAAAGAGCACCCTCCCCCGGCCATGTGGTATGGTCATGCCACAGTCCCTTCTTTTCCAATTCTCTACTCTGTTGGGATTTGGGGAACACAGACACATTTTCCCAGCATGTTTTTCAAGCCACTAAAGTTGAGATTCAATCATGGTAAGCCATGTGGTATCTAGTTCCCTTAACTACTAGGCTATAGGGCTGGCCCTCTGCTGTGTTTTATTGTTGTTTGCATGTCCATAATGAACAATGGTTTGCTGGGTCCCCTAGCCATACAGTATATCTTATCTGTGTCACTAAACTTCTAACCTCAAATCTGTTTCCTAGGACTAGGAATCTCTCCACAAGTGTCATCTTGCTGATGTTTGTCTGTGATATCTAATGACACCTGTCTGCCAGGACAGATACCTATTTTGGTTTTGTTTTTTTTTCATAATTTCCAGATACTATGTTTTACTTGCTATTTTGATCAGTCAATGGCAACTCACTACAATCTATTTGATAGATGGCCATTCACTTCACTGAACCCACATCTGCATTCCATCCAGTCAGTGATCCTCCCATACTCTTGAGGTGTACCAAGTAATAGTGAAGTCAGTTCTGAAACCCAGCCAATCACCTTGCTCCCCACAAAAACACACTTCTATGTTTGATGTCAATCAACTACTGCCTCTTTAGCCAACATAACCCCAAAGTAATCATTTACTCCAAATATTACTAAGATCATCAGGCTGCTTTGCTGAGAGAGATTACGGCTAGCCAGTATTACTCTTTCTTCAGTAATGAATTCGGCTTTTTATTTGAGTTATTGAGTGCTGAAATATATTCCCTGCACAATATAAAATAAAATCTTTTAAGCCATATAAGAATAGAAATAACCACCCTTGGCTGGCTAATTTACTGGATCCATAGCATGTATGGTACTTAATAGTGAAATAGGGAAGTATCTCTATTGAAGGTGGAAACAAGGCTGCCTGCCATCACTGCTGCTGTCGCACAGGATGAAAGGTAATATCAGGGCGATAAAGTAAGAAAAGGAAAAGAGGAATAAATATCGAGATTCTCATTGTTTTACAGGAAATTAGTGTCTACCGAAAACTTCAAAAGAAAGTTCCGTAAGGACGTTGGAC
>NW_006159859.1:0-13006 GCF_000334495.1 Tupaia belangeri chinensis
ATTGATTCCTCAAACACAACATTTCTAGAATGGGTATAATGATTAGTGAAAATGTGATAAGAGAGGCTAGAAAAGTGAATAACTTTTGCTTATATTCATACATTATTTTTATGTCATAGAAGTTGTATATATATTTCCAATATATACAAAAGTCTATGTTTGCTTTTTCATTTTCTTCCTCAACTTTTGCTCAGTAGAAGATCTGATTTTCAAGAAACAGTACCATTTCCTTTGTCCACCCTATGGAAAGGGAATGATTTACCAAATGTAGCAGCAATCTTTAAAAATGATAAAAAGCAGTACTTTCAATTATCTCATATTTTTCTCTTATATTTGGTTTTGCTTGTTTATTGCCTGTCTGTTCCAATTATAACATAAATTCTGAGTTCAGGGAACTTTTCTTTCTTTCTGACTGTTGACTTCCCATTGCTTAGAGAAGGGCGTAATGGCCGTTTGTTATCTGTGTAATGTACAAATACATTCTACTCTTTGTTGTTACATGGCACATGCTCTCATCAAGAGAGCCAGAGAGAGGGAAAGTGAGAAATTAACTCCCCTGCGAAAATGACCACGCCACAATCCCTTCTCCTCCACTCTCCTCTTGGGATTTTAGATATGCACTCACACAGGCCCAGCATGATTTTTAAGCCCCCAGGTCTGTACCTCGAATCACACTGCTGGCCATGTGGGATCCAACACCTTAATCTCACACCACCTGCTCACCCACAATGCTACGTTTTAAAACAAGTCATAGAATTTGATTGTCATAAAATGTAAATGGAGAGGTGCATACAAGCTTGCAAGCTAGAATGTGACATTGCGTAAACTCTCTCTAGATGAAGGAGTGACTCATATGTCATATGCACCCCATGAAGAGTAACCTGTCCAGCTAGTCCCCATCATCTTACTTGCAAGCTAGAATTTGACATTGCGTAAACTCTCTCTAGATGAAGGAGTGACTAATAGTCATATGCACCCCATGAAGAGTAACCTGTCCAGCTAGTCCCCATCATCTTACTTGCAAGCTAGAATTTGACATTGTGTAAACTCTCTCTAGATGAAGGAGTGACTAATATGTCATATGCTCACCCACAATGCTACGTTTTAAAACAAGTCATAGAATTTGATTGTCATAAAATGTAAATGGAGAGGTGCATACAAGCTTGCAAGCTAGAATGTGACATTGCGTAAACTCTCTCTAGATGAAGGAGTGACTCATATGTCATATGCACCCCATGAAGAGTAACCTGTCCAGCTAGTCCCCATCATCTTACTTGCCCTATGGCTTGATTCAACTTAACAGAAGTGGCGGGATGACCTCACATCTCTTACTGCTGTATCCAGACACTTCATAGAGCTCTACTTTGGCTCAAAGACAATGGCTCCCCCTAAGAAAAAAAAAAAGATAATATTCCTTCAAAAGTAGCCATCTATAAAGAGATAACCCCATATTATACCCTTTGAGTCTCAAAATTGGCAGCTTGAAAAACATGCGAGGCACATATGTGTGTGTGTGTGTGTGTGTGTGTGCCAAATCCTGAAAGGAGGCGGAGATGGAGGAGAAGGGAATGAGGCATGACCATCTCCTGTGGGGGATGTTTTCTCATCCTCCCATCCTCCTGTCTATCTCTAGTGAGTGCACTCATCCAGTGGCAACTTTTTCTTAAAAAAAGCACTACTTGGGAACCAGCAGTTAGCGTAATGGCTATGTCGCTGGACTCCCACATAGTCGACCGCGGTCCAGTGGTAGCTTCTATTGTATGTTTAGGATGCCATGATGGCATCATCTAATAGATATCAACTTGCACATGTCCCATGACCCAGAAATTCTCTTTCCAAAGCAGACTTGGGGGTCTAGAGAACTTTTTGGACTGTGGATAGTGGACATGCACAAGACTATTCACAGAGTTTATAATGACAGGTAACTGGAAATAATTCATACATCTATCAGTAGAAAATGGACACAAGGGACCAGAAGATGGCATAAGGGTTACCTTGCTGAACTCCCACACGGTCAACCACTGTTTGAGTCCTGGACTGGATGGCTTCAAACTCACTCTGGGCACGTGTGCGTGCATGCCCCAAATCCCGAGAGGGCAATGGAGAACAGATTGTGATGTGGCGACCCCCCGTGGGGTGATTTTTTTGCTTTCTTTCTGTCTCTCTGGTGAGCACATTGCAAACACCTATAGTAAACATCTCTCTTAAAAAAAACCAGAAAGTTGGAACCAGCAGTTAGCCTAACGTAATGGCTATGTCGCTGGACTCCCATGTAGTTGACCGTGGTTCACGTCCCGGATCTGGTGGCTTAAAAACTCAAACCGGGTGCGTGTGCGTGTGTGCCTAAGATCCCAAAAGGAGAATGGAGGAGAAGGGATTGTGGCATGGCCATTCTCCCTGGGGGTTGATTTCTCGTTTTCTGTCTCTCTGTCTCTCTCTGTCTGTCTGGCGAGCACACATGCCCTGTAGCAAAAACCCCTCAAAAAAAAAAAAAAAAGTAATACCTGAAAAATTCCCCCCAAATGAGGATGTGAGTATGTAGTAAACACTGAAGCTGTAAGGTAAAGTCTGCATTATCAGACTCCATTTTAGGTCCTTATACTTCAATATTCAGTGGAGCACATCGTGATATGAATTTTTAGAAATGATACCCCTCTTCTGTGAAAATGACTAATTTTAAGGACACAAAATTCGTACTCCTTACTATATGAAGATAATCAATGTATTATCTTTGGAGTATATTTATTCACATGTTCATAACCTACAGAACTTTTATTGGTTTCATTGAGGCAAAATACCTAAAGCCTGAATTTCATACCACTTCACTAATGTCACCATAAAATATGTTATCTCATATAATCCGTTAAATTTTTAAATAAGAATATCGATTAGATATAATCACTTTCCCATGCTTCTGCTTTAGTTATGAAACATGTATCTTAAGTTTCTTTAAGAAAACATGAATAATACTCAAGTATAACCTGGCTTTCCAAGTGTAAAACAGAGACATTGTGTTCCAAAAATATCTTTAAATCTTTTCTAAAACGTATTTGCTCTTTTAGAACTTGTATATCAATTTCTTCATCAGTAAAACATTTGGGTACCCAAGACAAAACTATAAACAGTATTACATTTAATATTTAATTGACTTAAAAATAATATAATGTGAGCAAATGCAACATGAGAACACAAAAAAGTTCAAGTATATATCATGAATAGTTCCAATTTCCTCTCTAAATGTCAAGTACTAACTGTATATTTTACATGTAACAAACACTGGAAGGTGCTTGCTAATATACTTCTGAAATGACATTTTCTTAGTATGACCTTTCTTTCTAACAATAACTTACATTTTAATTAAATTGAACCATTTTCATTACATGCCAAATATCTCAGTGCCATATATTATCATCCTCCTTTGTCAGAACTGATACTTAAAGGTCAGGGACTTAAATAATTATTGAGATTAACAGAATTGGTAATTTATGAGAAAAATGGCACATACATAGTAGTTTTTCAGAAAAGTAAAACTTGCTAATGTTGAAGTAGACTTGAAACAAAGAACATAAGAAAAAGAGTCAGATGATTGTAAAATATTTCAAAACTTGCAAGTTTGTGTCTACCGAATTTTGAGTTTATAATATTTCTCCATATTTTTAGCTTTCTTGCTCAGTTTTGAAAAAGAGATTAGAAAACACATGAAGAACTGAGCTAAGTCACAAAGAATCCTGTTTCATTAAGAAGAATTCCTAAGAAGTAAAGAAAAAAAAAAGGTTTCATGATTATTTCATCCTACGAGAATTTTTAATGATAAATATAGGATCAGAACTAAAGTAAATTCAAAAATCACCAGCAATAGAAACCTCTATTGTCCCATTTTTGTCTCTGTTTTAAATATAATTTTCCCCCTTCTTTTCTGAAAGATTTTGGCTATAGGACATGTGCACTCACTGGAGAGACAGAGAGACAGAAGGTGAGAAATCACCCTCCAGGGGGAATGGTCATGCCACAATTCCTTTTCCTCCAGTCTCTTACGATTTTGGCCACATACGCACATGTACCTGGCATGGTTTTCAAGCCAACAGGGACTCAGACTGTGCTGCTGGCCATGTGGGGTCCAGTACATTCCTCTCCACACCATCTGCTCACCCCAATATTGAGTTCCCTCTTCAAGAGCTGAAGGGCCTATGTCCTCCCTTTGAAAGCTGGTGGGTTTGCGACTCACTTGTGGACAGTGAATGTCTGAAGGGATGCTGGCTGACAGGACCAGCTTCATGAGCGTGCAACCTGCACAGTCGCCAGAAGCTTGTGCTTGTAACAGCCCTGGCATTACTTATTGCCCCGCCATTACAGCCCTGAAGATCGCACAGTCATTGAACAGTGCCTAGACTCTTCATTCTCAATGGACTCTGTGTATGAATATTCTTGGCAGGGGAGTTGGGGTCACAAGAAGCAATGCTCATTGTACTTTGTTCACTGGAGCATTTGAACATGGAGTCTTGAGAGTCCTTAAAGAAATCCAACATCTCTCAATACACTGTCTGAAATTCAAACTATGTGGAGGGGCCAGAGATAGGTGTTCCAATGGGAGTCCTTTCTATCACAGGTCAAATTCTTCAGTGAAGAAGTCTTCAATTTTTCTAGAAGACAGCTGTGAAATTATCCTCACCTTTGAGCTTTCCTATTTTTTCTAGATCTCTCAATACACTGTCTGAAATTCAAACTATGTGGAGGGGCCAGAGATAGGTGTTCCAATGGGAGTCCTTTCAATCACAGGTCAAATTCTTCAGTGAAGAAGTCTTCAATTTTTCTAGAAGACAGCTGTGAAATCCTCACCTTTGAGCTGTCCTATTTTTCTAGAAGACAGCTATGAAATTATCCTCACCTTTGAGCTGTCCTAGTTAAAAACCCAAACACTATGGAGTAAATAAAGACCATCCTTACTGTGACTTACCAGAATTGAAGACCCAGAGATACCAGAAGACCAAAAAAAAAAAGGTTATTTTAAGCCCCTAATTTGGGATTAATTTGCTAATATAGTAATCAGAATATTTTATTTAAGAAATACTGGAAAGAGAGATAAGCTACACACATATTTATTGATGTAAAACTGAGGTAGATCCAAGACTTTGAGGTATAGGACAGGGAGAGCAGAACTCTTTCCACTGTAGAGTTTTTTATAGAGGCGGATGTTTGAACCATGTGGGTGTATTTTTTCCTTAAATAAAAACGGAAATGTTGAAAAAAATGAAGAAATAAGACTATTATTTAAGAATGTGTGGGTTGATGAGAAAATATTTTTGTATTTCTACAGAGGTGGGGATTTCTGAAAATATTTTGTTAAACACTTGAGATCTTTAGCTGAGAAGACAAGCCTTGGGGAGTTCATTTATAGCTGAATGGCTAGTGAGAGAACTCCAGAGAATTTCAACTAACTCCAGAGACATGATTTTGCATTTCAGGGAAAAATCAGTCTTTAGACCTCAGAGATAGATGTAGGTTGTAAAAGCTAAGGCTTCTCTGAATGTTAAAAAGTGTATTTAACTCAAAAAGATTAAAACAAGAACCCAGAAACCTTTCCATGTCTTCTCCAAGAACCAAAGGTTTTTATCTCTTTTTGAGCAGAAGAGAGACAGATGTACCATTACAAGTGCTTGTTACATATAAAATATAGAGTTAATACTTGACACAGAGGAAATTGGAATTCTTCATGATATCTACTTGAACATTTTTGTCTTCTCATGTTGTATTTGCTCACCTTATTCACATTATTTATAATCAGTTAAATATAATACTGTTTACATTTTATCTTGGGTACCCAAATGCTTTCCTGATAAATAAATTTATTTACAAATTTTAAAAAAGCAATATGATTTAGAAAATATAAGCAGAAATGATCCATTTTTCTCCAATCCCTCACTTAAGGATTTTCCTGTCCTGTAGGTTGTTTTCCTGTCCTGTAGGTTGTTTTTCTATCTGGTTTTTATCGCATTGCCTCAGTCGGAAGGACTTGGTTGAGGGGAGATGGTGGCATGGAAATAATTATATATTTATATAATACATCTATAGCCTAGGACACTTCATGCACACATTGAGAATAAGATTAATAAAAGTTAATACTAAAAACCCAACAGGACCTATGCCCATTTATGAAAACTAGATGAAAGCAAGAGAACATTGGAAAGAAATTTTTGGGAAAAGCTATTTCAAAGAGAAAGGCTGGTTTGAGAAAAGAGAGAAGCACAGGAAGAAATGTGATGGTATTAGCGCCTGTTCGTGAGGATTAGGATGGTCCTTGCTCACGTTACTTTTTTGCGCGTGTGTGTGCATGTGTGCAATGTGTGTTTTATATTCTTTATGAATAGGATTCTATATACTAAATAAAATCATCTAATGCAGAATTTTAAAAGATAATCTTGAAGATCAGCTGGATGGTGATTACATTTCTCTATGAAAGCAAAAACGGAGTCTGGACTAGAGATGGAAAGAATGATGGGTCTAAAACTGGAAATAATAGAATTTAAATATCACTTGGATTAGCAATTAAATATCAATTGGATTAGCTTAAAAGCTTTAAGAAAGATCCCATTATTATTATTATTATTTTGCTTAATACATCATAAATAGTTTCCTAATGCATTCCAATACACAATACTAGAGGGATACTGCATTATCTAAGAAAAGTTCCATCTGGCCTAATTCTAAATTTATTAAAATCAATGTAATACTATACTTTGGCATTAGAAAGTTAAAATGATCAATTAAACATAATGTTTTGAATTCATATTTCCAAACCCTCAACTCTTCATTGGGAAAGAGAAGATGATAAAAAAATATAAGCATTTTGGTGATTAAATTAGTAAATAGTTTTTAAAGATAATTATTTAATTATTATCATTTTTTAGTTTGACCAGGCACATGCAAAGAGAGACAGAGAAGGAAAGAGAGAAAGCAAGCTATTGTCCAGGACTTGAACCGTGGTTGGCTATGTGGGAGTCCAGCGCCTTAACCACTATACCACCTGTCTGCTCTAAATTAATAATTATGTTTAGAGACCTATATGAGGGTACTTCAGAAAGTTCATAGACAAATGGAATTAAAACATGAGTTTGTTTTGATACAGAATTTTTTAGAATATATGCATTTTTAATAGTAAGCATTTCCATGAACTTTTTGAAAACTCACATTTCAGTTAAATATAATGACTTATTAGATAAATGTTATACTGGTCCTAAAATAGGACTGTCCCCAAAACGGTAATGTAAGCTACTCCCCTGTTGCTACACTTCAGACTTCTAACAAAATCAAATTTGATGGCTTTTGCAGTACTGAGGCTAAAATATTTCCGAAAAGATTTTAATGTGCTTTTAGCATGCCTTTAGTCACAATCCATCACAATGCAGATTTACATAATCTGCACTTAAGTGTGCTGTTGTATGTTTGTTGTGGTTATCCTTATTAAGGATTACGCTGACAAATCAGCTAGTCACACATTTTAGAATCTAACAGTGTAGGGATATGTGTCAAATGGATTTCTTTCCCACTGTATTCCCTGTAATCTTTGAAATCTAGAGTGCTGGAGATAAAAATCTTCCTTTAGGCTACCTTGATTGGATGTACATTTAGTCTCTTCATTTTCACCTTTGTAGTTATCCATCAGAACATATCTGTTAAGATAGTGAATAGGAACCTTAAGAAAACAGAATTGATAAGAGAACAATTTTCAAGAGGACGTGGAGATCTGAATTATTACATTACTCACCTCATTCTATCTCACTTAACAATGTAGCTATGACCTGGTTATCAAGTCACTGTGTCTCAAAACATTTAATTATGAAAAGGATACTGAACATATATGAGCACATATACACATTAGCAATTTTTGTAGTTTTCTAGGTTATTAAGCTATTCTGGTCATGCTACAATCTTTCTCCTTTATGTCTCTCCCTTCAGGACTCTGAGCATGCATGCACATGTACCCAGCATGTTTTTCAAGCTCCTAGTTCTAGAACCTGAACCATGCAGCTGGCCATGTGAGAACCAGATACCTTAGCACCACACCACAGTCTCGTTCTCTTCTTGTTTCTCTTGGTCATAAAAGAAAAAAAAGAAAAAAAGAAAAAGGAAGGACGGAAGGACGGAAGTAAGGAAGGAAGGAAGGAAGGAAGGAAGGAAGGAAGGAAGGAAGGAAGGAAGGAAGGAAGGAAGAAAGGAAGAAAGAAAGAAAGAAAGAAAGAAAGAAAGAAAGAAAGAAAGAAGAAAGGGAAGAAAAAAGACAGACAGATGAAAGAAAACAAGAGACAAAATCATTTTTAATCTGAAAAAGCTTACAGATATATAATACTATACTGTAAAATATAGAACTATAATAACTTTTATTTTATTACACACAGTTTAGTGAAAGTCTGAACGATTTCAAAATTTTAACCAAAAGACATTTCTTGTGCAAAAAAAAAGCTGTCACATTAAACATATAGAAACACGTATATTATGATTGAAGATACACAATTAAAAAGAAAATCTAAAGCAAATATCTTGCCTTTATTTTCTTAGAAAAATAGAGAACTAGTTTACTTTTGCAGCCTGCCCTATAATGAAGAAGGATTAAAAAATAGGTGCATGTGCCCACGTCCTAACTGAAATGGAATAGTTACTAAAAGACGTATTTAGAGAATCCTATGACATAAGGCAGTGACTCAGATGAAATATTTGATTCAGAAGAGTACCTTGTAATTCTTTATATTTATTGTCAAGATGTGTTTGTTTTGCATTTACTGTGAGCATTTTTAGAATAAGAAAACAATTGAATTTTTTCTAAATAAGAAAAAATATTTAGAAAACTGATTATGGACAAAAGCTTTTAAGTGATTTTGAGGATTTTTGTTTTTTGAAGCCAAGAGGCAAGCTAGAAAAAGTGTGTTGAAAGTCAATTTATATGACAGAAAAGATGTACTCTGGTATAATTCTTTCTCCTCTATTTAAGAAATAAAGATAACATACAATTAATAGGATTGTATTTTTAAAATATCTATAAGAATACATTTAAAGGAAATCTTAGTATGAATGCTGATTAAAAGCCAATAAGATTGAAAAACAATATGTAACCATAATTATCAATATTTATTTGGACTCGATTAAATATATTAGAACATTTTAAAGTAATTATAACTTCTCATCAGACAAATAGACATATCAATGTTTGATTTAGATGGTAGAAATATTGCTTACTCATTTGCTGTATTTATTTAACTATATAATAGTAAATATTAATCTCTAATATTTAATCTAAAACCAGTACGTTATTTTCTTAGTGAATTGGAAACTTATGTCTGAGGGCCAGCAGGTGGTGAAGTGGTTAAGGTGTTGGACTCCCACACAGCTGACCCTGGTTTGAGCCCAGGGTCAAACTCACACAGGGCACTTATGCATGCATGCCCAAAATCCTAAGAGGAGAATGGAGGAGAAGAAATTGGGATATGGACATCCCCCCTTATGGGGGGCGGTGATTTCTTACTATGTCTCTCTCTCTCTCTCTCTCACTCTCCTGCAAGTGCATGCTTCCTAAAGCAAAAATCTCTCCAGAAAATAAAAAATAAAAGAAACTTATGTCTATTATGTTCATTCTCACAATATTTTTCTTCTTGTATTATCCTTGATGTGAGTAAATGATAGCTAATAGATTCTTTTATTGTTTTGCTTTTCTGTAATTTATTCTTAGCACAGTAACCACAGATACTATGAATAGGTATCAAATGATACACTTAAGATTCTGCAGTTTCCATTGTTGGTGGTTGGGGGAACATCCTTGAACATAAATAAAACAAATGACTTATTTTACAGTTGCTGGTGATATTTCAGGCAAAGACAGTAATATATCTGTAGGATTGGATATTACAATAGCACATCAGGCCTAGAAACCCTGTGATGACCTCAAATTCTACACACACAGTCATCGTGGGATACTCAGTTTCGCCTCTGTCATGTGAGAGAAATGGTTTTTAAAATGATTATGAGAGATGCTTGCCCAGTTATTGATTGGCAGGAAGAGGGAAATAGGGATAGTTTGATTGCCTCTGCATAGCACTGATTTATTTATTCATGTACTAATTAATTTTTGTTGAGACATTATCATCATGCTATAAGCACATTAAAAACATCCAGAAGAAAAATGCAACTATGAAAAGTATAGAGTAGCTTTGGTTAATAATATGTTCATCTCTAATATCGTATTTTTAGGGTGCCTTAATATGTTAATAATATTTTAATCTCTAATATTATATTTTAGGTTGCCTTAATATGTTTCTCTAGCAAGTAATGCGACCTTCTGTCTTCACACTTCCCAAGTATGGCATATCTTTGAAAGTAGGGAAAATCATTTTAACTTTGCACAGAAAGTAACTGTTCAAGGATTTACCTGAGACAAAGGTGTTGACACTGGGCTTGGTCCCTTAGCTTTCATTTGAATCCGGTTCGCTTCTAGAGCAACTTTTAGACGTTATTCCATTTATTGGTCATGTAAGTATTTAAGCATGAACAAATATTTTATTTAAAACCAAGGGGGGGAAACCAACTAAGTTGAATGTTCCATTTTATTAGATCCTATATAAATGTTTTATTTCCAAGTTTGATGCTTAATCGTCTTATGCGACAAGAGAACAACCTTCTTTCCCAGAATCATTTTCTTCCACAAAAACCCCACTAGACCCTTTACTGTAGTTCATTATATTGACATTGCCAGTCCAGTCAAGTCTCCCTAAGAGCCAAAGTGGATGAAAACTTCAAAACTGTGTATTTATATCTTGATTCACTCTGCCTGGATTTATCGCCTTGTGACAAATTTATTGGCAGAGCTTTGCCCACTCTGAAGAGTCTGATACTGTTTCATTATGAAATATAATATGTCTACAGGAGCATACAAACACCCATGATAGAGAGCAGCCTTGTTAGCTCTCAGAAAGGCTACATCGTATCAGTTTCTATTTTATATCCTTGATTTTGATTTTTATGTAGTCTGACCTATCCCCCTTAGCTTTTAAGATGTCCCGTCTTTGCTCTTTCCTAATACTTTCCTAATTTATCCCTGAATACATTTTGACATGATTTTTAAATTGTGTATCTATGAGCATCTGGTAGTTGGCGTAAATGGGATCACTGCTTGGCTTTGTGCTTTCTCCAGAAGAGTTAAAATTAGTTCCATTTTTCCTTTCTCTCTCAGCGTTGCTGTTAAAATACACGGCGCATAGTGCACTTAATTGAATTGTCCAAGGATTGACCAAGGATCGACTGAGCTTATGGCAGAGATCAATGTTTCACTGGGCAATGTACAAAAGTAGTTTACATTACAGAAAAACAAAACTTGAGAAAATTAAAGTGATTGAAAAAAACAAACGATACTTATAAATTTAGGAAAAAAATAATAAAAAGGCCTAGGATCTTCTTTAGTCACCCTGGCTTTAGAGAGATGAACGTGCTCTCCATATGTCCTTAATTGCTATCATTTATTCCTCCAAGATAATTGAAAGAGGTTTCTTAAAAATATTTCAGAAAAAAAAATGTCTCTGACCTCTAGGATAAAATGTTATACTGAATGTTTGCCGTATGTAAATTATGTTGACTGGATAATCCGCCTAGATTGTCTGTACAGAATCTTTTCTGATACCTTGTAGATATTTTGTTGTGATGTATTTGAAATATTTGAGAGCTTCAAATGGTGTGAACCCAATCATTACATTCTAAATTGCTATTATATCCTCTCTATTCTCTGCATGTACACTACGTTCACTTCCTCATAGCACCATGTGATTAATTTCACTTTACAAACTTTTTGTTCCTTCCTTCTGGATAGTATATTTGATAACGATCCTTTATGTTTCCTTCACTGCTGCTGTATTCTCAAAACTTGAATACTTCTAACCCTTACTACTTACTTGAAATACATCTGAATGAATACATTCAAAGATCCCTTAAGCATACTTACATAAAAAAAACTAATTCTATTAAACATATCATAGCTTACAAATTTTAACTTTCCCAACCATCTCCTGAAAAAAATTGCATATTTATGATCCTTTAAATAAAATGTTGTTTTCACTTATACACTTAACCAATTTATTTTGAAAAGTTAATTTGGATGTAAAAAATGCTCAATAAATTGAGTTGTGAGCATTTAACAAAAAACCCTGCATACTCTCAGTATTACCTAAGTGTGTTATTTTATATTCATATTGACATTCATTAACTAAAATCTTAAACTTATACTAACATTTACATATGTTAAAACAGTTTGTAAACAAATACTCATAACGAATCTATGACTAATGTTCTAAAGTGCTAGATTTTCTCCATTTTATAGATAACAACACAGCAGCGTTGAAGAAGTGCATGATATCCCCACAATTATAAACCCAGTAAGTGCAAGGATGAGGAATAATTAGGATCAAATGCACGCAGGCAGTCCAGAATATAAATCCATGCTCTTCACTGCTGGGCTATCGAATCTATAAAATGAGCAATTCAGGAAGTCATTGTTCTGGACTAAGCTCCTGCTCTAGGACCAGACAGTCCAGACCAAAGAAAAGTCATTTATACTAAAGGTGACATCAAACTGAAACTTGAAGGAAGCTGATAGCTAATCAAATACATCAGTTTATTTATTTATTTATTTTTGTTTTGTGTGTGTGTGTGTGTGTGTGTGTGTGTGTGTGTTTTTCCCCAGAAAATAAGAGATTTGGGACCAGCAGTTGGCATAATGGCTATGTCACTGGACTACCACATAGTCAATCACAGTTCTAGTCCCGAACCCGGTGGCTTAAACTCATGCCGCGCATGTGTCACCAAGATTCTGAGAGAAGGAACTGCGGCATGGCCATTTCCGGGAGGGGGTGGGGGGGGAGTGATTTCTCGCTTTCTGTCTCTCTGTCTCTCTCTCTCTTTCTGATGAGCACATTTGCCCCTACAGCAAAATACTCTCAAAAAAAAAAAAAAAAGAAAGAAGGGAAAGAACAAA
>NW_006159859.1:13484-15510 GCF_000334495.1 Tupaia belangeri chinensis
CTTTCCCTCTGTCAAGCTCATTCACCCTCTGGTATTAAAAATAAAATTTTAAAGATATATTTTTAAAGCTGACAACTTTTTCAACAATTCTTTTTTCATTATGTACTATTCAGAATCTTACCAAAACTCCAGGACTATTTCTGATGCAAAAGATTCCTAAATAAAACACGTTTGAAATATAAAAATATTGTAAATGTTTTCTCAGCTACATATTTATCTACAGTCTAAAAATACAAAAATGCAGTATAACATTTTCAAAAAGATTCCCAACCACCAACATAATGTTTGCCGAACTGAAAATGTATTGAATATGAATAAAAAAATCTAGGTTAATTTGCATGTTCCTTGATTATTTGAATTCCATATTCCTCATAGTCAGTTTCAGCAATGCGATGATGCTTTGGCGTACCTGGGATTTTAATCTTCTCAAAAACTACATTAGGAAATAGAGAAGTTGTCAGGAACAATCTATTCGAGAGCTCAAAAAAACTGACTTCACTACTTAAAATAATTATATTTAGCTGCCTAGGTCATGAGCCTCAAGGAAAACTTTAGCATGTTTTATTCCCATCTATAACTTATTAAATATGATTTATTTTTATCCATTTTGAGACTTCAGGCTGCTAGCTTTGTAGTGGTACATGGCATAGATTTTGTTATGGGTGACATTTGTTTTTGTTACATATTTTATTCATGATTATCATGCAAATGCCTCCTAGGCAAATTATCATATATATTTGATAAAATGAAACATATGGTATTTTTAAAAATTTAAATAAAATACATATTGAAAGGAAGAACCTAGCGTGCCATCTTCAGAGAAGACTTCTTAAAGAAGACCCATCAGTGTTCAATGGGCGTGCCAGTGCCATTGTTCAGTGAGTCACAGAGGCAGTTAACAGTGACCTTCATGTTCTAGGCTTGGTACAGCACGTGAAAAGAGATTTTAAACTACTAACTTATGCCCTATTTTGTAAGCAGATGTGGAAGTCACATCTGCTCCCTGCGATTTGAACTTGGGCACCCCTTCCAATTCACATGATCAATATTGCCCTCAACATCCAATTGTCAGTTACAATATTTAACAAAGGATAATGATAAGTAATGTAAATTTAAGAGTCTGGAATTTATGGTAAATTCTACTTTGTAATTTTTTTCTTCAAATTGCCTAACTTTCTTTTCCTCTTTTCAACCTGTCGTTGTTCCCGTCTATCTTGATCTGAAACCTTTCTTACTATGCCAGATGTGCTGAGCTCCTGATGCAGATAGAACTCCGAGACTAATAGTACAGGGAATATTCTTTCTTCTTCATTGTCTTTCAGCATTAAATGTGTAACACAAATTGGTTTCATAACTCTCATTACTATTACAATGAACTAGTTCATTGTAGCTAATTAATTCCTTTTATTAATTCCTCCTATTTTGTAGTTGCATTATGAACATTTTAATTGCAAATAAATTTCATTATAAGATTTTTCTTTCTGGTGAACATTAATAATATCATTTACTTCCTTGATTTTATTTATTATTATTATTATTATTTTTAAATTTGCTATATGGTGTGTGCACTTATCAGAGAGAGCCAGAGGGAAGAGAGAAAGAGGGGAAGTGAGAAAGCAAGTCACCAGATTCAGGACTCAAACCTCAGTTGACAATCTGGAAGTCCAGTGTCTTAACCACCATGTCACCTCTCAGCTCCCAATGCCAACATCTTAATAATATTATCATATTTACTTTTGTAAGTCTGGTCTCTGGACTCTTTCACTTACTTTTTATTTCCCCTGTGATGAGCAGATTACTGAGAGTTTCAAGAACAAAACAGGGAGCATATTTTAAAAAAAGATCTGTTAGTAGGAGAGAGTTCAAGGGGGCCAGTGTGGGTGTTAAGAAAGATGGTGAATGGGGACCAGCAGTTAGCGTATTGGCTATGTCACTGGACTCCCATGTAGTGGACCGCAGTTCACATCCCAGACCCGGTGGCTTAAACTCATGCTGGGCGCGTGTGCGTGCTTGCCCAAGATCCTGA
>NW_006159859.1:15812-41294 GCF_000334495.1 Tupaia belangeri chinensis
AAAAAAAAAAAAAAAAAAAGAAAGCCAGGGAATGTTGAGTTGTGGTTTGAAACAGATATAATTTTCCTAAGAGGAGAGAAATACCACTTTAAAAAAATCATTTAGAGGAGTATCTGGGGTTGACAAGGAAATAGGAAAAACACATGAGTTAACCTGCAAAGTTTAACAGAAAACACTAATCCCGGGTGAGGTGTAACGTTGAAGCATAAAGGACATCCTGTGTGGTACCTTAAGGCTGAGAAAAGTACTTGAAAAGCTTGGGAGTCTCTGTCCCCAGGCTGGGGCTCTGCCCTCATTGGAAAGACTCAAGTTTGGGGTCTATGTCTATAGCTCCTCCGCAGCTTGTCTGCTTCCTCCAGGCAGTCACCGATAAGCAGGACACAAAGCTTTCCCATTGCCAACAGGATCAGCTGGACATAGGCTGTGGAGGAGGTGGGTTGGGACGGACCTGCGGAGACAGGCTCTGTGGGGCCCAGATGGGGCCCAGATGGGACTTGCGAAGATGATGGTAAGGATGAGTGGGAGCTCTCCTGGATCGCAGGCCACCCTTACATGGGCTAGCTGAGGGGGATGGGGCACTTGTGCAACCAGGAGCGTTTTAAGGCACTGATCTGTGTAGAGCGTGCCCAGGGAAGATGATCACATAGCTAGGGCTAAAGGTCACCCAGAGGTCATGATGCTGACACATGACTAGGGAATTATTTTTTTTTCAGGCTTTTTTTGCTATAGGGCACTTGCGCGTGCTCCGTTCAGGCTTTTTTTGCTATAGGGCACTTGCGCATGCTCCGCAGACGGACAGAAAGAGACAGAGAGACAGAAAGCGAGAAATCATCCCACCCCCCCCCAGGGGAGATGGCCACACCGCAATCCCTTCTCTTCCATTCTCCTCTTGGGATCTTGGGCATGCATGCACATGTGCCCAGTGTGAGTTTAAGCCACCGGGTCCAGGACTTGAACCCCATTACGCTAACTGCTGGTCCCGTGACCAGGGAATTTTAACAGTCTGTCCTCACACTTGTTCGTTTTATTCACTGTAGTGAAAATCGGAGAACGGTTGTTTCTGCAGTGTCTCTGCAGGGCCCTCCATTGGGAAAGTAAGGCATGGCGTTTTAATGGAGAAATGTTTCAAAGGAATTCCTTCTATTACCATAATATACACTGACGGGTAGATTGGGAATGGACATTCAATACATTTATGATTGACATAAAGGTTTTGCTGAAGAATCGCTGAGGAATATTTCTTGATGTTACATACATATTTTATGTGTTCACAGTTTTCTTTTTTTCCCCTACTTTGTAAACATGGACATGCAATTGCATAGGAATTGTCTCTTTGAAATATTGCCCTGAAGATTGTTTCAGCAATATCTTAGTCACATTTATATGTTCTAAAAAATACCTACTAAGAAAGAACATATCTTATTTCTAGTAATAGGCAAAGGCAAGAGAAATGTTTAGTGATGACAAACCTAAAGCCAAATTTCCATTTGTTTTCTAATTTAATACTTACAATAGAACAGTAAAACAGTTAAGGACTAAATATGACCCCTAAAATTTTAAATTTTAAAGCCATAACCCCCTAATGTGATCCTATTTGGAAGTGGGAGACTTTGGGACATAATTTTATTTAGATAAGCCATGAGATGAGGTCCCCATGAAGAGAACAGAGGATGATCTTTCCCAATTGGTCATCAGAAAACATAACAAAGTAAGCTTTCCAAAAAGCAGAGGGAGGGTCCTCACCGAGAATTGAATCTGCTAACTCTTTGACCTTGGTCTTCCCAGCCTCTATAAGTATAGGAAGTAAAGGTGTATTATTTAAGCCACCCAGTTCAAAGTATTTTGTTACAGCTGAAGCTGACTATTACAGGAATCAATACTCAGAATGTTAAATAACATACAAAGACCTATGTTTAGTAAGGAAGGGAACCAGAATCACCTGCTAAAACCGTCTGAAGCCTACAGTATACCTCAGTATGCTACAGTTCTTTACGGGACAACAAGATGAAGTTAAGATGTACCACTCAATATTTTAATTTTCAATTATCCTTGGTTTAAGAAAAGACTGGGTGAAAAAAAGCATGTTTATGCCCGTTTCCTAATTTTTTTTTGTCCTACTATTCATTGACTCTAAGATTATGTGTTGCAGAAAGTAAAACAGTATTCATAATATTTTTTATTTTTATTACAAAAATACTATACAAGATGTATGCTTTCTAAACCTATAAGAATGGTGACTTACATTGTAGTTCAGTCATTTTTTTTATCCTTAACAAGGTGACTTGACATTGTTGAGTATTGATGCTGTCATTAAAATGCCAGTGAAGTTGTGTTCTTTATTGCTAATTAGAAAGTCTTCGAATATAACTGAAGTCCATTGTCACTAATTACTTCCTTAATAGAAAATGTCTATGTACATACTGATTGCTTGACATACCCTTTGCTTTTATTGGGAAGAAATATCCCCTGATACAGACGCCAACATTACTTTCTCCCAAGAAGGGAGAAATAGAGGAGAAGAGGAACAGGAGCAGAAATAGAAGAACTAGGAGATGCAGAAGAAGGGAAGAGAAAGAGAAAGAAGAAAAAGGAAAGAAAAGAAGGAAAGAGGAGCCCAGTCCTGGATATTGTAGATCTTAGAACACGAGAGTACTTCAGTGAGAGTCGTGGTGAATGAACTCCTTTCTCTATGTGCTTATGCTTAGTTTGCATCTAGATTAGTACTTCTTGATAGAACGCATTCTGTATTTCAAGTAAGATCTCAGATAGTGCCCTAAATCCTGACAGATGGAGAAATGAGAAGAAGGGATTGTGGCATGACCACGCCCCATTGAAGGGTGCTTTCTCTCTCTCTCTCTCTTGCAAGCACACATGCTCTCTGGCAAGAACATTTTTAAAAAACAAAGAACAAAAAAACTCAGTGTCTCCCACCAAAGCAGTCATTTGCTTTAACTGAAGAAGTACATTACTACATCTATATTACCCAAAGTTCATAGCTACATTACAATTTACTTTTGGTATTTGGTATTGGTATAGGTTTGGACGAATGTATAAAGACTTGTACCCACAATTACAGAAACATATGAAATATTTTAAATTTTTTTTTTTCATTGTCAGAGTGTGCCTGTGTTCACCATAGAAAAAGAGCATGCACCCTGGGACCAGCAGTTAGCGTAATGGCTATGTCGCTGGACTCCCACGTAGTCGACCGTGGTTTGAGTCCCAGATCCGGTGGCTTAAACTCACCCCGGGCGCACGTGCGTGTGTGCGTGCCCTAGATCCCGAGAGGAGAATGGAGGAGGAGGGATTGCAGCGTGGCCATCCTTCCTGGGTGTGTGTGTGTGTGTGTGTGTGTGTGTGTGTGATTTCTTGCTTTCTGTCTCTCTGTCTGTCTGGTGAGCGCACACGCCCTATAGCAAAAAAAACCTCTCCAAAAAAAAAAGGAAAAGAAAAAGAGCAGGCACCCCAATGGAGTGTGATCATGCTGCAATTCTTTCTCTTTTGTTTCTTTGTCAGGTCAGGCTTTGGGGCACACATGCATAGCTGCCAGGGCCAGGACTCGAACTGTAGTAGGCTATGTGGCATCCAGCTCCCTATGCACTGCACTTAACTGCTAAGCTACAGGCTGACCATAGAATATGTTTACTGTCCTAAATATTCTCTACATTCCGCCTATTCATCACCTACTCCCTTCCCTTTTCACTCTCTCCATTTGACCTTCCAGAATATCATCTAGCTGGAATCATATGTAGTACGTAAACTATTTACCTTTTTACTTAGTAATATGAATTTAAGCCTGATATTATTATGGTGGATATATGACATGCATTTGCAAAAACCCATAGACTTGTAGGACAAGTAGCTGGCAGAGTAGCGATGCCACTGAACTCCCACACAGACAACCACAGTTTGAGTCCCAGACTCATTGGCTTAAAAATCATACCTGGTATGTGTACATACCTTCTGAAGATCCCAGGAGAAGAATGGAGAAGAAGGAATTGAAGCTGAGGCCATGCCCCCCAGGGGGTGATTTCTCACCTTCCCTCTAACTGTGTCTGTCTCTCCACAAGCACACACACCCTAAGGCAAAAACATAAAATAAACCTTAAAAAAAAAAAAGGAAAAGAAACCCATGGACTGGTAAAACCCAAACAGTGAATCCTAATACATACTACAGACTTTAGCAAGCAGTAATGTATCAATATTGGTCATCAATAGTTGCAAGTAGACCACACTACTGTAAATATTGAAACAAGAATAACTGTGGAAGAGGTGGAAATACGAGAAGAGTTTCTGCTCAATTTTTTTATAAATCCCTTAAAACGTCTCTAAAATATGAAACTTATTAATTGTTAAAACAGTTGATCTTACACACACCACACTAGTCGATACTTAAAGCACCTATGATGAAAATCTAGGTTAGGAATTATTAATATTACTCAATGAATTATCCAGGCTGCACTACAGAGTATCACTCAGATGCTTCAAAACCAAGCAGAATAGTGAAACTTGAAATAGTTTATAAATATTCAACATATTTAGCCACTTAGTGACATGGAAAAGTGAATAGTTTGAGAATATTATAGTAAATAGATATGATGAAAAATTAGAATTTAAAAGAACATATATGGTTTATGCCACGATATTCTAGAAGTGAGTTATTAACTTTGAAATTAGACTCATTGAAATGGACACAGAGAAGAAAATAGATCTGTGCAATAATTTGATACATTATATTATTTACCTTTAAAAATCTTAAATTTAATTTATCTTTTTTTCTTTTTTATAACGTTTTTGCCATAGGGTGTGTGCACTTGCTGGAGAAAGACAGAGAGAGACAGTGAGAGAGAAAGTGAGAAATCACACCGTAGTGGGGATGGTCAAATCGCAATCCCTTCTCCTCCATTCTCTGGATTTGGGGCATGCACACACAGAAGCCCGGATAATATTTAAGCTGCCAGGTCCGGGACTCAAATCATGGGGAATTGTGGGAATCCAGCACCTTAGCCACTATGCTACCTACTGGTCCCAAATTTAACTTATCTTTGATCAGAACCTTTAGCACATATAGGAGATTATAGAGGAGAAATAATTATAATTGAAATTTATTCAAGACTACAAGTTTTGATTTGAGAAGAAAAAACTAATTTTATTAAGGAATTGTGATGAATGGATTTTGACATTTATCTGAAATCTTAAACATCCAAGTGGAAATATACTGTATATGAAGATATTTCTAGGTTGATTTTCAAGGAAAAGATGATACAATAAACAATAATTATCCTTGAGGTGATATGGAAAACTGTAAGAGATATTCAGAAAAGAAAATTCAAAGAAGAACTGTGGGCCAAGGTCTAAGAATTGGAGAACATTTCTTGGCAGTGCTGAAATAAGAATTCATGAATTAAAGAAAGAAACAACAGGTCAAGCTACAAGGTGGGGGAGTTTCACGTAGTCCAGGGGCAAAGCAGGACACTGAGTCTTTACCTTGAAGGAAGGGCATGGTTCTAGTTCAAGGACAGTGTCTAGAATAGGGGTGTAAAATATATTTTCTGCTCCCCCTTCCTCTAGGCTCTCCCCTTCTAATAATCTCTGCTTTCTCCATGTGCTTAGTTTTCATCAGGATGAGTGTTTCTTGGCAAAACACACACCGCATTTTAAAGAAGATTTCAAGTAGTGCAGATGCGGCTAGAACAGACCACATTTTGAATATCAAGGATTCAGAGGATCCCATGTCCTACTTCAAATTTCTCCTCTGTGATTTCCAGTAACAAAATTATCCTCACTTCTTTGCCTCTCTTTACCAATATTCTTATTTCATTAAGTGCTAGAGAAAAATATAAGGTTGCCTCACAATTCAGAGAAAGAATTTTATTTAGAAACGCATACAAAAAAATTCCCTTTTTTCTCCAATTTAGATTTTAAGGATGCTACCTCTCTCAGCATCCAGGATGCTATTAGGCAAAGCAAAACAGAAGTCCACGCATGAAATGACTTTTAACAAGATCAGCATCATTGGGTGGCTTAATGCTTTTAGCTAATCCAAATGCCAGATCTATGTATTCAGAGAGGTTTCATTTTTTTTCTACAGATAAATTTTCTCTAACTGCTGTACCTAATAATAAGAACGCGTCACCTGTCACCTCTGCTACCTAATGAGTGCTTGAAAAGCATCTGGGGGCATCTCTCTTCTCACCCTGAAGAATCAGATAGCTGTCATTCTGCACTAAATTACTTCCTATCTTCCTGAGCCTAGAAAACCAAAAAAAAAAAAAAAAAAAAAAAAAAAAAACTGTTGATCATTTTCTATCTTATTTTTTAATTCATTCACTGCAGAATTTTTTCATTATTGCAAAGTGGAATTGAATATTAAATAGAATTCTTTAGCAGATATTTTTTCATTTCTTGTAAGAATATTTTATTTGTACCATGACGATGACTATAACTCTTCGATTGACACCCTGAGATTGTATCCCATAAATAATTGTGGTGTTCAGAAAGCTGGAAGGAGAAAAATACTTAGACCTCTATTTATATCAAAGTTCTGTTGACTTATGACATAAAATCTGATCAAATATAATGGTTATCTTTCTTTTTTTCCAGGAAACACTGTGGCATGTATTTTTGGAGCAAACATGGTATTGAATAAATACTGGTAAGTCATTTTCTTTCTTGGTAAGAAGGAGGATGGCAGACAGAGAAATGGAACCTCCGTAGAATAGAAAATTGCTTTATGAGACCAGTTCCGTAAATATCTGACATGATGGTAGCTTAAAGTCCATACCAGAAAGTGTTTGGGAGGTCCCAGATTACAGGTTCATGTGTTCAATTTTTATAGAGCAGACCAGTCACTATGCCCATAGACCAAATTAGATTTACATAGAAGCCTTCCAATCTAAAAGCCTTCAAAGACCCTCTAACCTCAACTTACAGTAGGGTGAAAAACTCACATTTCCCTGGTCCCTCAAAGCAAAAAAAACAAAGTTTTAATTATGTTTTCTTCCCGTGAACACATCCCTTCCCAAATGATTAAGAAATGCCATTTGTAGAAAAGTAATGTTAATTATACTCATTTACATAAAATATTTTCCAATTGGACATAATTACATCAGTCATGAACAGGCACACTTTTCAATAAGTGTAAGATGACTTTCGTTGTGTATTTTATGTAGGTTTTCTCCTGGAACTTGTTTAGGGAGGCTCAGTCTTTGAATTTGTCTGATGGTCTATGCTTGTCAACCAATGTGTTAAACAAGTGATTAATATTTATAAATATATATAATAGGAGTACATCAGTTAATGGCATGTTATAGGAAAAATAAAAACTGCTTTTAAATGATAATCACACAAAACCAAAGGGAAATAGGTGAGAAAAGACTGAAATTTGAAATTTTAAGAGAACAGTGGCAGAAAATTTAAATTGGGAAACATAATCTATTTTTTTATCACTATCTAAGTGAAAATTTTCAAAAGATATGATGGCAATAAGAACTAAACGTTTTAGGGCCAGCAGCTGGCGTGGTGGTTAAGGCACTGGACATTCCCACATGGCTGACCACAGTTTGAGTCCCAGACCTGATGGCTTGCTTTCTCACTTTCCCTCTTTCTGTGTGTGTCTCTATCTAGTTAAATTAAAATAAGTGAATGAATAAATAAAAAAAAATAAAATGAATAATTCTAAAAAAACAACTAAAACTTTTAAAGCTATTTAAATAGATAAATGAGTCATTCTGGAACAAATACTTTTTCCCAGAAAAAATTTATGGAAATGACATTTTACTGTACTTGAAAATATTGGGTTGTTGGAAAAGTCATGACACATTTCTGCATAGAACATTAGGAAAAAAATGTGTCCTGACTTTTCTGACTGCTCAATAGTTCAAAATCTTAATTCATGAAAGAAAGAATATTTTGCATATATTAAACTTCAGTGATAATTTTGTCATAGTTACATAAAAATTCAGTGCAGCAATATAGGTTTGGAGTAATTCTCCATGAATGTCTTACATTGCTGGGTTTGTTACTCTATTGAAAAGAAATGCATTGACCCTGATGTCCACAAGACATATAGGCCTTTTGTGGCGATACTAAGGATGGAAAAACCACCTAACATGTCTGTGTCACAAAAATAATTAACATTATATGCAATGGATTTGCATTTATTACTACTGCTACAAGTTTTAACAGATAATTTTCCATCTATTTTCTTTGACATAGGCTCCAATGTACATTAGAATATTTTTTTCAGCTGACATGTATTGAGTGAAGCAAATCAGTACTTGTTAACACCACGATGCTAGTAAATTTTGTAATGATTACTCATGGGATATGCGAAGTTAATGCTAAAATAGGTTACTATAAGTCAAAATGTCTTTGGGCAAAACTAAATTGCTTTCAGAGTCATTAAGGATGCTGAGTAAGGTTTTTAACCTATTTAAAATCATTCTTTATTTTATTGGTTTTTTTATAATTCTTTTCTATTTTTATTGTAGCTTCCAGTTTATTTTCCAGTTATATTAGATATTATTTATTTTTAAGTATATGATCAAAGTTGTACTATTTCCATGGACTTGAAATAAGAAGAAGGTATGTGCAAAATTTAAAAAAGTAAAATTGAAATGAGAACTATAGGGCATTTTCATAGACTACACACACAAGATAAGTAGTAATAAACATGAGGTAAGAAACTGGACCAAGGAATGTACATAAATGGATAATTAAAATAATTACTATGTTTGAACTCCTGCTATCTGCCAAGAACAGGGTATATTTTGTGTGTTTTGTTCACAAATTTAATATAAATACACACACACACAATTTAATATAAATACACACACACACACACACAATCCTGCAGCACCATTTTCTGTAGTATTTGCCCCCATTAAGCATTTGTATCTTTCTAAAAATTTGCTGAAAGACAGACGACTCTTAAATCCGGATTTGTACTCTATTCTACAAAGACATCACCTACTCAGTAGGTGAGGCTGTATCTTTGTCTCAGGGCAAATAATTCTCTTAATCGAGAGGAGTCAAAAACCAGCCACATACTGGGCAAGCTGTTCTGGGTGAACCTTGTCTCTGAAGCATCATGGGTGGTATCTGGCAGTCAGAGAAGCAACCTGTAGTAAGAGTCACATATTTGAGAGGAAGGGGTAGTGTACCAAGATATTTGGAAATGCTGACAGAATTGACCACTTGTTGCTTCTCTGAATTGGTTATTTTAACTGATTGAGTCATATATTTGTCAGATGCTCTGTGTATAGCAGAGTTGACTTCTTTTATGTCAGCAATACATGGTTGGAAATTACAGATTATTTTGATAATATCAAGATGTAACTAATGTAGAATAAGTGTAACAAAGTTTAAATCTTATATTTATATATACACACAGAAGTTTTATAGAGATATATTTATGAATGCCTAATAAATATTTATATATGTATAAATGTTTAAGTCTAGCACGTTGAAAAATCAATTATTTTGAAATTGCTATATAGGTTTATTGGAATCACAGACAAAAAAGATCAAAGAATATTAATGATAGCTTAAAGAAGAACTTAGTGCCTTGGTTTAGTTTACCAGATGTCCAAATTTATAATGTCATGTATGACAGTGTGACAAGGATAAAGGGATAGAAAACAGACTTATGTGATGTGACATAAAAATCAAAAGCCAATACATATGCATCGACATCGACACTTTATATATGGTGAAGGTGGCATTGCTTTTGTTTTGTTTATTGCTATAGGGCACGTGCATTTGGCAGAGACAAACAGAACTCTGTAGAGACTCCCCGATGGGAGTCTCTCTCTCTCTCTCTCTCCCTCTCTCTGTCTCATAAATAAACTTAGAGAAAAAGAATGTGATCACTCCTTGAATTATTATTTGCACTAATAAATACAAGTAGAATGAAGAATAAAGTCTTTATCTACAGAAGCATGTTAAGGGTAAGAGCGTTTTAGATTATACGTATTCTTTTAAAGGTTAAAAATAGAATTGAAAGCCTATGAACAGTTAATAAAAACCTAGAAAATGTGAATCTTCACTTTTGATCATAATTAATAGTAATTATTGGTAAATTTTATACTACTTGAGGAATTTAAAAGAAATAGAATGCTATTGCCATTTATGCTTCATAGATGCGACCATAACATAATCACACTCCTTGCAATCCTGTTTTTCCCTTTCCCAGAGTGTGAGGAAAGTTGCAAAAGCACATTTAAGTATAAATAAGCGTAGTCTCCAAATTACCATTTTCGAAATTAAAATAAACTTCAGCATTGACTGTATTCCAAACTGACAAAAGCTACTGCTCAGAAAAATGAATACATTTTAGAACATGAAAAGAATGAATACCAGATGTTCCCAAGGAATAGAAAAATAATTTAGAAACCAGTAAGCTGTGGAACAGTGGCCATGAAACAAAACACGAATTGAAGTGTGGAGCAGCTGCTCGGCTGTGCTGCTTGAGTGTTTACAGCTCCGGATGAAAAGTGCTGAGATGAAAATAAATAAGAAGGCAAAATTCTTTTGCAGAGAACTGTTCAAAATCATCAAATAAACACAATCTATGGAATTATCAAATTGAATTAACTTAATTTGTGCAGCAATGTAATGAAAAGCAAGCAATTATCTGCCTTGCTAAGTATTTGATCAAAGCAAACACATAATATATAAGTTTAGTAAAAGAGCAATGCCACATCAGCAATTTTGAGTGAGGAAAACATTTGATAAATATTGTTAATAATGCTGCAGTTTGTACTTATAGTTTATTACATTGCAAACAAAAATTATTATGCTAGTGAATAATATTTTAAATGTTTATAATATTAAATAATAATTCAAATGATTATAATTGGGTTGTTGGAAAGACCATAATGTATTTTTTTCTGTCTTTCTATGCAAAAGAAATTGGATTATTTCCTGATAACCCAGTATTATTAATTATCCTATGTATGTTTCAACTTTTATTTAGTTCTCCTGGAATGGAATTTTTTTTTTTTTTTGGAGAGGTTTTCGCTACAGGGTGCGTGCGCTCGCCAGACAGACAGAGACATAGAGACAGAAAGCGAGAAATCACCCCCTAGGGGGGATGATCACGCCGCAATCCCTTCTCCTCCATTCTCCTCTCGGGATCTTGGGCACGCACGCACACGCACCCTGCATGAGATTTAAGCCACCAGGTCCGAGACACGAACCGCGGTCGACTATTTGGAGTCCAGCGACATAGCCATTACGCTAACTGCTGGTTCCCTGGAATTTTGTTATTTGTAAAATTTCGATTTACTTAAAATTTAAATAGTTCAATTGAATTTATTTAAATATTTAAATTTATTTAAATAGTTAAAAAACCTCACAACAGGGCAAATTAATTGGGATTATATTTTTTGAAACCTCCTACTGGGCACTAATTTGAACAGTTCTAATTGACAATGGTAAGGAAGTATCTCAGTCACTTCAATATCTCTGTTAATAAAGTCTAGCCTTGAGATTAAACACCAGTTGCAGTTTTCAATATTTTAGAGTCTGACTATATCAAACTCTTTAAACTTGTAATGTCAAAATTAAATAAATTTAGTTCAACTTTAGAGTATCATGATGTTACCAATTGGGTAAAGGCATCGTGCTATTAGCTCTCTGAAAGCTCATTCAATTTATGGGTCAGAAGGGTAGTTTTCCGTTCTACTGTGCTGGGTGTTTGAAAGGGAATCTGGGACACCGAGAGAAAGGAGATGGTTAAATCAAGAATAAAAAAATGATCTTAGTGAGAACAGGTAAATGTTACTCATAAATAACAGGTTTAATGTATTTTCACAGGCATAAGAAGTGTATAATTCATATTGAGTGGGGGGTAGTTCCACTTAAAGAACGATAGATTCTTAATGACAAAAAAGCAATGTTGTAATACCATTTTAAAAAATATTATTTTTACCATTGATGATGTGTCAAAAGATAAAATATGTATTATTTATTCTGATTTTTCACTCATCACTACTTTGCCAGCCTGAGTTACATTGTGATAATGTATTGTTCTCTCTCAACTATGCTGACATTTTCTCCCAATAGGTACGATATTTAAGTATATTCTGGCAACTTCAACAGGAAAGCACAGGCAATTAACATAAGTAGACAAGTTTATGTCATTCATTACATCAATTATTATTTTAAGAAAAAAATACTTTCAGTCACAATATTTGTGATGAATAATATTGGATTTTTACTCTAATTTGATAATAGCATGCATTCTATGCCTTTTGAAACTAAAAAAAAAAAAAGAAACATAGCTCGATGTAATTGTCTCTCAGGTCATGTTTTCAGTTATAAGAGAACCAGAAAATCACGGAGGTATATCTCTACTTTCAATTTAACTGATATTATCTCTCTTTCTATTTGTCTTAACCTTAACTTGAAGAGTTATTGGGTACTCTTTCTGCATTCTTTGTAATTCCTCTTAAAGAAATACTCACCATATTTATTACTGTAGCTGTAGAGTCTAAAAATTAAATGCCAAGTTTTATTTTTAAATAGTTCACATCAAATCTGTGAAACTCTCATAAATTCAGGATAGGTTAAAATATAAATGTATGCCACATTCATACTCATATTACCCTAGAGAAAATGTTCGCATTAAAAAAGCTCCAAAATATCTTCCAAAAAAGGAACACTTTTTGTAAGAATGACAAAGAGAGAAGACAACATATGCATTAAAAGAAGGATGAGAGAAGAATTACCACAGATGCAGCCAGTGGAGACAAGAGAATCTTACTAATGGCTACTTGCCAAGAATTTTTAAATCCAAATTTATATGGGAAATAGATAGAAAAAAATGTCATTGAAACCTCTCAAGATGAAATTTAAAAGCTTGAACTATCCAACAAGTATTTAATAAATTTAGGCAGAGGTTAAATAACTCTACAAAGTGAATACCAGACTCAATTTCATATGAGAAATTCACCTAACCTAAAGGTAAGTTGATTATTATATCCTAATATAATAATATAATATATAATATCCTAAATATTCACTTTTAAAATATTTATTTTTCTAATTTAACCAGTGGGATCTGCTTAGCTTAATAAAACCATGCAAAGTACTCTAGTCACTTTCCCTCAGATATCAAATTGCCTAGTCACTTTCCCTCATAAATCAAATTGCAATACTTTAAAAAAAAAAAAAACAATCAAATGAAAACAATTGTGATTCTAAAGTTAAAGTACAATATGGTCATCAGGTCTATTTAATCTCTTATTTATTTTAGATTTTTGCTATAGTGTATTTCCTTGCCAGAGACACAGAGAGAGGGAGTGTGAGAAATCGATCTATCCACACCTCCAGAAGGGATGTCCATGCCTCCATCCCTTCTCCTCCATTCTCCTCTTGGGATTTTGAGCACACGGTCACATTAGCTTGGCGTGATTTTTAAGCCACCAGGCCCAGGATTCATACTGTGGTCAGCCATGTGGGATCCAGTGCCTTAACTACCATACCAGCTACTGGTCCCTTACTCTCAATTTTGTAAAGAATGGTGTAGTTTTTAAACTATTTATAAATATCACTTGCCACGTCATCACATCAAATAAATTCTTCTAAGTAGGAAAAGACATAGTTCCTTTAAAATTAGACATGACATTAAGATACCCACCATGTCATTTCTATTCAGCATGATAATGGCAGCCCTTATCAAGGCAATAAAACAAGAGAAAAGGTTTGGAAAGAACAAAATAAAATATGTCTTACATCCAGATTTTTTTTATAGTAACTTGAAGAATCTACAGACACATTAGAAATAGGGACATTTAGTCATTCCACAGCATGGTGTTATGGTGGCTGAATCCCACAGGACCTACTGTGCAGTTTGAGTCCCGACCTGGGAAGCTTGATAAACACACTGGGCACGTGTGCACAGCCTGAAACATCTGAAAATTCGAACCTCTGTTTTGTTTATTTATTCTCACCATTGGAAAATTGGAGAGAGTAAACATAAAGGACTAAGGATCCTATAAAGCTTAACAGAAATATAGGGCAGTAGCTGGAGTAGAACGTTGGGTAAAGAGAATTTATTTTTAAGAATAGGAAATAATGACAAAGTTTTTATGTAAATGTGAATCACCCATTACAAAGTACATATCTGACTTGATAAAGGAAGGAGTCGAGAGTCCTGTCATTGTTCTTAGCAAGAAAGAATGAAATATATTTCAGAAGTGAAGGCATGGTGTTAGAAAGGATCTGTGATAAATTACCTAGTTTAATAGGCAGCAAGGAAGAAACATGGAGCCATTGTCTAGGACACTCATAAATACGGTTCAGGAAGGCTGAGGGCTTCCAATGATTTACATGTTTTCAATGATATAGAAAGTGTAGCTTTGCAAGTGAGGACAGAGCAGAGGTGTCAGGGTTTGAGGAGGAAGATGATGTGGAATGGCAGGTCTAAAGCAGTAGCCCAGAGCATGTTCATCGGAGATGTGATTATTTTCTGCCATCATTAGAGTACTACCTGAAGTTCATCCATGGATTAGGGATAAAATGAATCATAGTTTGTTGGCTCTCTTTGGGAGTTTTTAGCTACATGGCTCCGAGTTGATATTAGAGAAAGAATTTAATGGATTTTTTTTTAACAATTGAGAAAGATAAAATGAGAAAGGTGAGTTTTTTTATCCTCCAAATTTAAGAAATGAACAGATTGATTATTTCTGTTGGTAGAAGGAACAAATATCAGAATTAGGTTTAAGCCCATTCAAATTGAGCAATGAAAACTCTGCATTATCAATACTCCGAAAGGTTTTCAATGAGCAACATTTCCTCAGTTTTGAATGGTTATGTGTAAGCATCAACCACACCTTTCAACTTGTTCTCCTCTACAGTGACATTTCTAAATTTCCCAGCTTCTGAATGTCGATAGCCTCTGAACTCTACGCTTCTCCAAGCCCTACATAAATTTTGGTTTGCTTTATTTAGAGCCATTGTTTTCCATAAACATAGTTTTCCCTTGATGAGAAGCAATAAATTTAGCTTTTCGCTTTAAATATTGAGTAGGGTGCTCCTCCTTCAACAGACAAGAGAGTGGAAAGCTTAGATGCAAACATAATTACAATAGCTTATTGTACTATTTAAACTGACCCAGAAGAAGTAAGAAGATTCAAAAAGGCAAGGAACAATTCTAAGGAGGTAAGGTCAATGGATGAGACTCTAGGAGTAGTAGGGTTATCCAAGTCCAAGCAGAGCAGTAAGTGGGTTAAAATATTGTAATTCTCAGGTTGTCAGACACACGCGATGGTAGCAAGTTTTTAGTCATTCTATGTACTTTGAGAATGAGAAGCTAAGGAAAGGAAGAAGTCTTTGCCATCAAAGAGAAGAATTCAAGAAACTGAGTGCCAAAGCTGCTATCAGAACCACTTTTATGCACAATGATGTTGCCACTAATTATGACAGAAGTAGTAGCCATTAGACAGATACACTAGCCAGGGGCCGAAGTCACTGAAATGCTGAGGAATATCCCGGTGGTTAGTAGATAATAGCAAGTATAGTAAGTTTGATGCATAACATAACTTGACAATATGTGAGTCAAAGCTAAAGGCTCCTGGGGCCTGCAGGTGTCATGGTGGTTAAAGTGCTGGACACTCCCACATGGCCGACTGCAGTTTGAGTCTTGGACCTAGTGGCTTTCTCACTTTCCTCTCTCTCTTTTTCTCTATGTATCTCTCTCTGATCAAATGAAAAAGAATGAATGAATAAAATTAAATAAATAATTATTAAAAATAAAACAACTAAGGGTTCCTACCTGACCACTGAAGACTGGAGAGAACAGCTACTTACAGAGTGGCAAAGGGAGCAAGGAGACTCATGACCCACATCCAAGTTCAGTGATGCAAGAATCAAGGAGGAAAAGGTTAGAGTCCCTTGGAAAGTCTTTTCTTTGGTGGTTTTCATATCTTCTTAAAAGTTTTCTATATTACATTTAATCACGTGTATACCATGTCTTTTTCCATCATGATTACCATGCCTATCAGTCAAGACAAAGACATTACTATCTACATCATCATGGGAAAATCTTGATTTCAGAAGTCACAGACTTCTAGAACAAGAACTTAAAGGGAATATTTAGAGAAGAGGCAGAAGGTGTTATAAATCTTTCTAGCTATAGATGGTGAGAGTGTCTCTAGTTGGAAAATGTTGAGAGAATGGGAAAGTGTAGGATCCATCCGTATGTCTCCAGATAGATCTACAGATACGGAGAAGCAGGCATGAAGTTCAAGAAGTGAGGGCTGTCTCAGCCTTCCGGTAACTGAAATGACCAGCTATAAAGGGAATGTGGAAGCTTCTTTGGTGAATTTCAGTCCCTGCTGATGGCGGGGGGGGGTCCCAGGATCTGTCTGAGCCCCCCCCCACACTTCCGGTCGGTTCAGTCCGTTGGCAAGGCCACTACTGTGCGTCCCCCCTGACCTAGGATTTTGCTCCAGAAACTGTGGCAGCCTTGCTGGGAAGCGACCCTCCTCTGACTCCCCAATATACTACTATAAAAGAATTACATAGCTCTCTTATACATCCTGAGTATACGATAAAATCTTCCAGGAAGCCCCCCAACCGCTCTCCTTTGCTCTGACCACCTACTGTTAATTACAATACTTTACTCCGGAGGGTCACAATGGAGGCTGTGATGAAGTCACGTCTAAGCAGTAATCTTCCTGACCTTTGGAAGGCCCAGGGCACTCCCGCCCCACTATGGCTAATGTTCCAACAAGATACATAACAGTGGAGCCACAGGCACAATAGAATGCCACCAACTCATCTTAAAAGTTCCTCATTAACTCAGTCATTTTACCGCCAGTTGAAAAGGCTGTCCCCGCCCTTACCTAGTAAACAGTAAGTTTTACCCCTTTAAGATATATTAGGGTTCCTTGAATTAAGTTTTAGATCCCTATACAATTATATAAGTTCCATTCTTTATTAAGATCTATAAGAACTAATATCTATACTTGAGATTTTCTTTTCTCAGCACCATTCCTGGTAAATCACAAGATGGCTGCTGCACCGCATCAGCTGATAATCATCTCTGCTTGCTGGAGCCACTTTCCCGTAACTGCATTCCATGGAGACCCTCCTACATCAAAGGAACAATTGCGGAACTACACTAGACCCACCTTTAATCCAATCCTGAATGGAACTTTTGTACCTTATTGTTAAAAACTTTATGAGCTGATAATTGAAACAGGTAGCCCCTCTCCCACTTACTTGCATGTAGCGCATTTTCAATAAAAACGCACGATGATTCCTAGCGGTTGTCACTCCTCAGAGAGCAATCTTTGAGGGGTGTCCGGCATAGGACATGCATGAAAAGGCACCAAGGCCTTTGTCTTCTGTTCACCTACGCTGCCTCCGTCGAGTCAACCCACCCCCTCTGAGGCTGGACCGAGGCTGGACCCCGGCACTTGTTTGGTGAATTTCAGGCCCTGCTGTGCACATCCTGGGAGGAGGTAGTAAGTCTGTTTCTCCCTTCAGGTGCTGTGAGTAAAAACCCTAGTCTTTGTTCAGCTTCTAGGTTCACTGTTGCCTCCACTTGAGGGAAAAACAAATTATACTTTGAGTGTGTTTATCTTAAACCCTGTCAGAGCCAAGTCTTCAGAGAGAGAGAAGAATATTACCTTGAGCAACAGATTTTGCCTCTAGCCCCTTTCTCAGCTCTCCTGAAAGCCCTTGTGCTTTCCATAGTACATGAATATTTAACACTGATGTGAAATACTGCCATTGTAGCAACTGACATTGCTAGAGTAGGTCTAGAGCACTACTCATACAGCTTGGGAAATTTGGGGCCTTTTCTTCTTTAAAGAGAGTTATGTGTTTTTCTGATTTTGTTTTTTGGTTCTGATGGTCTATTCTCTTGAATATACTTACACACACACACACAACTACAAAAATTCACACTCACGTACACTTTTTCTATATATACCTATTTTTTTAAGTTGTTCCTGTTTCTAAAAGACTATTGCACTTTGCATATCATTGTATTCTTAGTATTTTATCCATGCTTCATCACACTGCATAGAAACAGGCCGCTTAGCAATGATAATACCTTGATTTTTTGTTGTTGTTTTTGTTTATCAGAAATGAGAGAAAAAAATAATCCACCTGATCGGTCAGGGGTCAGAATCTATTGATTTCCTACAGCCAGGAGCCCCCACCTGGTACAGCAGATGCAATTGGATTTACTACCTGAAAAAAGCATATCATCCACTGTCATTTTCCAAAACCTATCAGTTTCTCTCCTTGCTAAACTGAGGAATTGAAGGGGCCTCTGATTGAAATTGAAACCTCTGTATCTGTCAAGGTTCAAGGAGAGCAAGAAGTTCAAGTAAAACAAAACTTTGCAAAGTTCTTGGCAATGTGGTGTTGATGTTGATTTGCCAGTTTTGTTGGGTGTGGGAAAATCAGATTCTTCCTCTTGACAGCTATTATCTTAATAGCCTTTCCTACATGAGACAGAAACCTAAATACTTTGAGGATTTTTGCCAGTTTCAGTACTCTCAATTTTTATTAAACTTGCAAGAAATTAGGGCATAATAACCAGCTGTATTTGCAGAGAAACCCCCCCACCCCAACTCTAGGGACATTGTGGAGTATAACTTAGCCAAGTCTATTTTTTCTTTCTTTCTCTCTTCTTTTCTCTCTCTTTCTTCCTTCCTTCCTTCCTCTCTCCTCCCCACCTCCTCTTGTGAGTCTTCATCTCCCTCTGTCTCCCACTCTTTCTTTGCAATTTTATATTGATCAATATTGATTGTCTTACTATGCTTATTTGCCCCATTAGAACACCCATTCTTGATAAAGTGTCTGGTTTTATTAATTGTGCTAGTTCCTTATTTCTGAGTTTTGCTAGTTCATTCTTTTGTAAGTCTTGTATCAGTATAAAGTAGGCGAGTATTTCTTTCCTCTGGTTTATCTTTTCATTTATTTAACAGAGGTTTTTGTAGAGAAGATTTTTATAAGAACAAATGCTTCCTATGGCAGTTCTGTTAACGGATGGAAAAGTGTTGAGCTGCATTGTGAAATCCTTGGTTCTTCGGGTCCAGATCACTAAAATTAGAGATCTGTCCCTAGGTGCAAAATGAAACCGCAACCACGAATTAAGTAGATAGAAAAGAAAGGAAAGGAAGGAAGGCTTTTGGACGGGCAGATTGCGAGGTGGCAACTGCGCTTGATACTGGTTAATTGTTACTTTTATTACTAGAGGTCATGAATATTCATTAGTGGGCGGCCCCTTACGCTGCCTATATTATTTCTTTACATTTGAATCCATACGTTCTTTCCTACACCTGCGCACCTTCTTCACAGGTAAAGTGAGGATTTGATCACCTAATTGTGTATGCCCAGTGTGAGTCAGGTTGCCCCAATTAGATTGCCCAATTAGTCTATCGCCTTAATGACCAAAATGCTTGCTTGGGTCTTTTTGATAAGAGAAAAATCTACGAATTATCCCTGTATGCTTCCCCCAAGCCTTAAGGAAGGAAGATGGCGAATTACCTCGGCCTCCTGGCACCCTGGGCTAGGTGAGCCTTTCGCTTTTCTCTTAGGGCTGCCCGCTCATCGCTAACTACCTACCTACCACAGTTCCTCCTCCCACAATGCCTTCCATGATACATCCAGGTACTTTGGTCTTTTCTGTGTCACTGTACGGGCATGGGATCTCTGAGAAGGGATACAAGATACCGCTTGGGCTGCTTCAGTTTTTGTTCCATGATTAATTTATTCTTCTTTCCCCTCCTCTATCTGAGGATCTTATGTTTCTTGTGAGTATATGTGTGGGTTCAGTGAACAGTTACTTGTACATCTTTTGTGAGATTGGTACCTGGACAGAGGTTTCATACTCCATATTGAAGCTATTGAAGTGCATTTTCCTTTCAGTTGCTGTTTGGCTCTAATACTGAAAAATGTGATTAACTGTGGAATCCTGATTTCCTCTCCCACAGTCTGGCTGGCCTCTTCTATTAGTTCCATTAGCTTTGCAGGATATTACTTCGATGTTCTACATAGATGATTGTTGGCAAGTGAAGACCGTTTTACTTCCACATTACAACCTGGATGGTGGTTATTTATTTATTTCTCTTGCTTACTAAGACAAGGTCAGAATTTCCATTAAAATGTGTAATATACTTGGTGGGACTAAACACTCCTGTTCCCTCTCAACCTTCAGGATAAAACCTGCAATCTGCACCAGTGGATTCAATATTAGGTGCACATTTTTCATAGTGTCTGTTTTTTGGTATATTTTTTTCCTATCTATATCTTACTGGGAATTTTCTTCAGGAATAGACAAAATAGATAATGAATTTCATGAAGTGCTTTTTCAGCATCTATTAATAGAATGTTACCATTTTTATTTTTAATTGTTTTAGTATGGTAAGTTGCCTTCATTATCTTTCTTTCTTTTTCTTACTTTCTTTTTTCTTCCTTCCTTGTTTTCTTTTTTTCTTCTTTTTCTTTCTCTTTTTCTTCATTAGTTTTCAAATGTTAAACTAACCTCCTATTCTCTGGATAAACGCCACTTGGTCATGAGAGATAGTCTTGAGTTATTTCAGCATTCTGCACCATCCAGTGCCCTCAAGTCGAGGCATTTTCAGCCAACTTAACAAGAGCTGTATTCTTACATGATTTTTTTTCAGGAGAGAAAAATTTCAAGGTATTTTTATTTATTTTAACTGTGGGTTACTTAGTAGTGTGTGTAAGTGTGTAAGTTTCCAATATTGGTGGACATCCTAGAGATTTTTTGGTTATTATATTGAACTTAATTCCATGTTTAAAGAACATACTATTTTTTGGGGGGGAGGATGCCATAGGGTGCATGCACTTGCAGGAGAGAGCCAGAGAGAGAAAAAGTGAGCAATCATACTCCAGGGGAATGACTATGCTACAATCCTTTCTCCATTCTCCTCTTTGGATTTTGGGTGCACAGGCATGTGCACCCCGTCACTGGGTGGGACTTCAGCTGTGGTTGACGATGTGGGAATCTAGCACTTTAATCACCTCACCACTTACCGGACAGGAGATGATAGCTTTTATGACCCAAATCTTTACAGATATACTGAGATTCATTTTATGGCACATAATGTAATCTAGCTTGATCAATGGTTGATATTCATGTGAAAAAATGTATTTTCTACTGAATTGGGTAAAGTTTCTATAATGATATTGACGTCAAGTGGGTTAGCAGTGTTGTTCAAGGACTCTGGCTTCTTCCTGATTTTGTGTTTTCTTTTGTCAGTTATTAGGAAATATTTGAACAGTGGGAAAAAGCATGTGGTTATCTATTTCTGCTTGTAGTTGTACCATATTTTGCTTCATTTAGTTTTAGCTCGATTATTGAAGGCATTAGTATTTTAATATTGATATATTTTCAGGTTAAATGCACACCTTTATCATTATAAAAGATCATTCCTTGTCCTTAGTGATATTACTTGTTTTGAAACCTACTTTGTTATCGATCATGCCAATCCAGCTTAATCTTGCATAGTGGTACCATCACGTAATTGTCTCTGTCCCTTTGCTTTTAACCTATGTGTGTTTAGGTGTGAAGTATGTCCCTTACAGTCATCCATTGCCTTTTTCTCAGAGAGAAATGTACTTGGTTGATGTTCAGTGTCTTGCGTTTCATCTATTTTCTCTGAATTTTAGATGCTTTCAAGTAAGAATGCAAATTCATTCTCTGTTTCTACATCTTGGTCAAAAGGAGATGTGCTATCTCATGTTCCTCTGTTTCTTACTTTTGTCCTGTCATCTCTACTTTTATTTATTTGTTTTTAAATTATGTGTTTATTTTTAGTGTTTGCTGTAGAGCTTCTGTACTCACCAGAGAGAGAGATAGAAAAGGTAGAAAAGCACCTTCCCACCCCTCCCCAGGAGGCTGGCCATGCCACCATCCCTTCTTCTCTCAGAGGTTTGAGCATGCATCCACACATGCCTGGCATATTTCTCAAGCCTCTGGATCTGTGATTCAAACTGTTCAGTTGGCCATGTGAGATCCAGCCAACCTAACCTCCATGCCATCTGCTGGCCCCTACTGCTCCTCATATATCAGTTAAATTACACTATTAGAGTTTCCTTTATTCCTTTTGTCACTATGTTTTATAGTAGCTCTAGGAGAAAGTATTAAACCAGCATTTATAAAAGTAAAGATAGAGTAAATATTTTTCAACTTCACCTCAAGTATAAGAAGCTTGCATCAGTGTAATGCTATTTACATGCAAGCTCTTTAATATAACTGTTATGAAATTTATGTCTACAGTATATACACATTTTATAAACTTATAAATAAAGTGTGGTAATAGTTAATTTAGAAAATAATGTATTTGAAAAATAATGAGAGAATTCTTTTAGTCTATTTATTTATTTATTTTAGGTTTTGCCATAGAGCACATAGACTTGCTGGAGAGAGACCATGAGAGACAGAGAGAGGGAAAGGGAGGAATCACCTTCTGGGGTGGATGGCCATGCTGCAATCCCTTCTCCTACAGTTTCCTCAGGGTTTCAAGCACACACACACTCATGCCTGAAGTGATTTACAAGCCACCAGGTCTGGGATTCAAACTGTACCCGGCCGTGGACGTCCAGGACCTTAATCACCATGCTACCTGCTGTTCCACTTGAGTCTTTTATATGTTAGACTTACTAATTTTTGAGTTCTTCATTTCTTTCTGAAAATTTAAGATTCAACTTCTTTTCATGTCATTTCATCCCAAAGGTTTAGTTTTTTAATTTCATGTAACACTGTTCTGATGATGACAACTTATTCCATATTTTATTCATAATAAAATTAGATTATTTTTATTATACTTTAAAAAAATTAAAAACTGTAAACATTGTAATATTTGTTAAAGTTTTACAAACATGTTTATGTATTTCTCCCATGAAAACAAAAACAGAGAGAGACAAATATCCCCAACAGGGTCCTCTTGCTGCAATCTGCCCCACTCTTAGCTGACTCAGCATGCTCAGATAAGTCCCAGGTTTTGAATCCAAGACCTTTCCCATATGGGTCCAGTGGTGCATCATTGTACCACTGCCCGGCCCCTCCATTCTATTTTTTTTTCTTTGTTTAAATTTTATTTATTATTATCATAATCATGTTTATATTACATTGAATCACATATATTTTACAATGTATTGCATTTCTTTTTCCAGAAGGAATACTGTGCTTATCAGTCAAGACAAAGACATTACTACCCACATCAACATCGTTAAATAGCTTTTCATCACTTTTTCCATATTATTATTATTATCATTATTTTTTAAACATTCAATCACTATATATCATTTTGCTTGTAAAAAGAATTTACCCAACATGGAATACTTCTCAGACCAGTCTAGTTGAGAATACTATACATGTTACCATCAGCAGGTAATAAACCATTTCTGTGTCTACTAATGTCATGCTTCTCTATTTATTCTCTTGCTATCCTTCTCCGTACTCTTCCCTTCTCTTACCCGGTTCCACCATTCTATTTTGAAGATTCTTTTAAATGGAACTGAAGTTACAGGTTGATGTTTTTTTCTTTTAGAATTTTGGTGATCCCAATCTATTGTCTTCTGTCCAAATTTATTATATGTGAGAACTGAGCGATCCTTTGGATCATTGTTCCATTATAGCAATGTGATGGTTTTGTCTAACTGCATTCAAGATGTTCCTTTTTCAGCAACTTTGAGGTGATGCACTATTTCTCTTTCAATATCTTTCCACTTAGTTGATTTGGGTTTGCTGGGTTCTATGTACATGAAACCTTATGTTGTCTTCGAATATGGGACTCTCCCATCTTTACTTTTTCAAATATCTTGTTTTCTACCTTATTAACTCTATAATCCCAAGGTCATATGTATTAGATGTCTGGTATTGTTTCTTATTTTAGCAATTCTTTGCTTTTTACAATAATTTTTTAATCTGCCCTTCACATTGCATATTTATGGTTATATAGATCTATATAATCCGCCATTACAAAGATGAATGTTTGTATATAAATAATAACATAAATCCATCATTAAATAGATAAGTAATTAGTTATCTTTCTGCTGTCTACAATCTGCTGCTCGTACTAGCTATTAAATTTTTATTTTCAGGTACTGTGGACTTTGATTTTAGAATTTACATTTTTTATAGTTTCTGGGGTTTTTTTTCTGCTGTAATAACTCTCCTATTTATTCATCATAACCATATTTTCCTTTAAGTTCTTGACTACTAATTCTTAGTCATGTGCCTATGTAAGGTCAGCCTTGAATGACTGAATTTTATTTTAATATTTCTTCTATTATCTATTTTGTTTTTTTGTTTGCTTACTTTAGACTAGGCATTGTGGTAGCCAATTTTAGAAACTCTGAATCCTGTTTTTTCTTCCGAGTAGTGAAATAGTCTATCCACCTGTTATTTACCTGGTCTGTACTCAAAAACTGAAATTTTCTTTCCTTTGCTATACAGCAGCTAAGATCATCTTTAGCTCTCTTAGTTTTCCATCTTTTTTTCTCTTCTCTTAGAATCTTAATATCTCTCACACTTTTTGTGGACTTCCTTTTTTTGTTGTTGTTACTAGAATCTGTTCTTTAATTTGTTAGTAGCTCTGGAAGTTCTTAACTTTATTTCCAACAACATCATGCTTCTTTTTACCCTGGATTTGTGGGGCGTTCTTAGCGTGTAAAGTGGGATATGTCATTATGCAAATCTTTCATAATACAGTTTCCTTCTTTTAAGATTTATTCATTTTGAGCATTCTTTTCCCTTTTACTTTCCAAGTTCAGATATTTGGATTTTTAAAAATATATTTTGGTTAGAGTTTATGATTATTATATGGTTAAACAGAACCCCTAGTCATGTCTTTTATTACAGAAAATAATTCCTTATACAGTTTTTGTTTCTTTGAAGATTTAAGAAAAGAAATACTCAATGATTTCAGAGTTAGGTAAACAAACACACAGAATATCTCTCAACTAATATGATTATAATTAATGAGGCACACCTGCAAAGTGATTACCTAAGTCAGTCTAAATTAAATGTCCTATATACTTACATCAGCCATTAGCATAACATCAAAATTTTAGTGAAGTAATACATTTTATATTTTATTTATTTTGCATAAAAAGAATGACTCTTCTGAGTTTGTAAGTCCCCAAATAGTTGTTATTGTCATGATATACATTGGCAGTTCCTCTAAATGAGTAATAACTGTTATTTCATTTCATATATAATTTCAAGTACTCATAGACCATTAAAAAATTGTTAGCATTTATGAAAACATGAGAGAAATGACTTACTTTATGTTTAACATTTCCCCAGAAGGGGAAAAAAGTATTGAATAATGACAGAAAGGAATGGGAATGCTCATAGATCTTGAACTGTCTCATAGCAATGCACAGATTATCCATGATTTATGTCTATTATTATTCTCAAACGATATTTCCTGATATAAAAAAAGAAGAAAATCCCTCACTTAATGGTGACCTATTTTTTAC
>NW_006159859.1:41325-101647 GCF_000334495.1 Tupaia belangeri chinensis
CTTTACTCTGTTACTAAGCAACAAACAGACCCCAGGAAAAAAAGATTTGTAACGCTTTTACATATATCATACACAGTAATATACCCCAAATGTGTTCTATATATTGAATAAAAAATAATGTTTTTGTGTTTGTATTTTTAGGATTTACAGGATTGCCACAACACTATACACCAAAATTTTGTATGACAATATATTATTTAGACAAATTTATTTGAGGAGGAATCTATTTTTGTATGAGCCAGAAGATTCGATTATTTTTATTGTTTTAAATGGAACCTGTACTGTGACAATTTAAATTGCCTTTGTCTCTTTCCTGACATCAAGTCACAAGAATATCCATGGTCCACATTCCTTTTGTATTCTTTCTCATGCCTCCTGCTTGAATCTTCCTTCAGTTTCACACAGCTTACTCACCTGTCCTCTGTTATATCTTATAAATATTCCTCTCTTCCTCTTTAAAAACAAGCAAAGAAACAATAAATTTATAACTTTCCCAGCAATTATGGCATTAGTATTGTGGAAATCAAATCCAGTTAGCTCACCTTCCAGGTAATACCTTGTTACTAAGTAGTATAAACCTCAAGTACACCCTTTGAGACATGTTAATAATCTCTCACAGGGGGACCAGCAGATGGCATAATGGTTATGTCGATGGACCCCCACATAGTTGACCACAGTTCAAGTCCCAGACCCAATGACTTGAAACTCAGGCCAGTTACATGTGTGTGCATGCCCAAGATCCTGAGAGGAGAATGGAATAGAAGGAAGTAGAAGGGATTGCAGCGTGGTCATCCCCCCTGGGGAGATGGTTTCTCATTTTCTGTCTCTCTGTTTCTCTCCATTTCTCTGGAGAAAGCACGCGCCCTACAGCAAAAATCTCTCTCAAAAAATAAGTGAATGAATGAATAAAATAATCTCTCATAAGTTCTATAGGTCATTTTTTTCTTTCCCTGTTAAAATATAAAACATAATGTTGCATAACAAATTTAGCAAAGAGAAACTGACTGGAAATATGAAGATACCATACTAATCATAGAGTATTGGTTTCAGTTTTATATTATTTTGTTTTAGAACATTTGGAGGAAATCACCTTTTATTGGCTGGTGTCAAAATAATTTTCAGCTCAAACTTTCATGCTGAATTTCTGAACACTCACAAGCAGCTAATAATATCTTTAATAGTAGCAAATTTTCTAATGTTTTAGGAATAAAGCAAGAGTAATCTATGTGTGTGTCTTAGCCCATTAGTGTTATTCTAACAAATACTTGAGCCTAAAGAAAAATGGATTTATTTAGGTGAGAATTCTGGTGATTGCAAGGTCCAGGAGAAGGGGGCTGGCATCTGGCACTGCGTCCCAACATGGCAGAGAGAAGGGGAAAGGCCTTTGGAGTATGCAAAAAGAGAGACCAGCAGGAGGCAGATCTGCTTTTATACCAACTTGCTCTTGTGGAAACTAGGGAGAATGAAGACCTTCTCTTTATGAGAGATCAGCCTTCATGTGCCCAAAGCCTCCCATGAGGCCCCACCTCCAAATACTGCTCAATATAGATGTCAAGTTAGACGTAAGTTTCCGGCAGGAACACTCAAACCTTGTCAATGAGTGACTGAACTGAGTGTGTTAGTATCCTATCTCATCAGATTAGGAATTTGCAATATTCCATAATTACTTGATCCAGTTCTTTTAAATTCCTCTCTTTCTGTCTTTCTGTCTCTGTATATACACACACACACACACACACACACACACACACACACACACACACACACACACACACATTCTGCTGAGTCTGTTGCTCTGGACAATTCTGATTAATACAATTAATCATTAATTTTTGATCCTCATCACTAAGCTTCATGTTTTTTACTTACAATAATTGATAAAAATTTCATTACTTCTGCCTTCTACTCTCAAATTGTATTGTTTTCTAAGCCACTAGGTTGGGGACTTGAACCATAGGGTTGGCCATATGAGATCTTGCCATCTTATCTTCAGATCATGGACTGGCCCTAGTCCCTACTAATAATCTAAAACTGGCTAAAAATGTATAACTTTCACAGTTCTAAAGAACTTCTAAAAATCACAAAAAATACATAAATGTAAAAAGAAATGTTGTCAGTGACCCTTCTTTAATAAACCTAAAGTATATTGCAGAAGATAATTTATTCTACAGTTATTATCATGAGGAATATGTTATGGAAAGAATGTCCATGACATTTTCATGTTTTATATTTCTATACACCATTTTGAAGCTCTCATTACAGCCTATTATATTTAAATTAATATTTGTATGTTTGTATGTTTTTATCCTCTATTTATTTATTCTCTTTCTCTCTGCCTTCTCAGCTTCTCTTTTGTATAACAATAAATAAATGAAGTAAACTTATTTTAGTATTTACTAAACTAATTGCTGGAATCCCACTTTTTTATTCTTAGTTATATATTTTTGTAAAAAAAAGGAACTTTATTTTTATATCACTGCATTTTTTCAGTGCAGTTTCTCTCTCTCTTTTTCACACACCCACTTCCTTTCTGTAGCTTTTACAAGAATATAGTGGATATTTTATTACATTACTATTATTACTTTTAAAAGATCGTCATGTCTCAGTCTGCCAAGTTACTGGGATTATTAGCACATATCAGTATGCTCAAGCTTTAGACTAGACCAGGAGTTGAACCTGGTTCTCCCATGTAATCTTATCCTGTAGAACATAGCATCTCAACAGTTCATGCCACTGAACTGGGCCAACACTTGACATTTTTGAATTGAGAACTTTTGTAAAAGACTAATTTCACCTATTCTGCTAAAATATAAATTATAAATATGCTCAAATGAAAATTTAACAGTATTTTGTGAAAGATTTTTTACAAATACTATCATTACTATATTTGAATATATTTAGCAATTATTTTATAATTTATAATTCTAAAATATAATGCATAAAATAATTTATAAAATATTTTATAATATTTTAGCATATTTGCAGTGAAAATGTGCATTGGATTGGTGTTGAATGCTTCTGATACTCAGATAAAATATGTCCACTTCTGAAACCTTTCTACTTTAATAAAATTCATTTTTTTCTCAAAACTGTCATTTTTATTTTTATTTTAATAAAATAAAAATTTAATATAGAGAATGTCACCTTTAATTCAAATGGACATTCTAATTTTAGATTGAAAATGGAAAGTAGCATAAGATGATAGAGAAATATGCTTTTTTTTTTAATAGAGGGATTTTTGCTATAGGATACATGCGCTTGCTGGAGAGAAAGAGATACAAAGCGAGAAACCATCTCCCAAGGGGATGGCTAGGGTGCCATCCCTTCTCCTCCATTCTCCTCCCAGGATCTTGGGCACACATGCACATGAACTCGGTGTGAGTTTTATACCACCAGGTCTGGACTCAAACTGCGGTCCACTACGTGGGAGTCCAGTGATGTAACTGTTACCCCATCTGCTGACTGCAAGATGACTGAGAAGTGTGCTTATTAATTGGAAGCCCTCCAGCTTTTAAACACTATCCTTTCAACAATTATCGAATTAGTAAATTCACTTGCCAGCAGATATAAATATATTCTGCGCCAAGAAATCAATCTGTCTCTGTCCTTACAGCCATTTCTTCTTTTACTTTTAACTAAAAAGTATGCTATAAATTTCCATGTCAGTATCTGAGTGGCATTTGAGATTTGTATTGGGTAAGACAATTCAAATGCACCTGTCTTTTTTGTGGTTCACGTTTGACAGATACAACTAGCTATTGCAATAGTAAAGGCTGCTTTGAAGTATCCATCTCACTTATCTTTTCATCATATGTAGTATATTGGATGACATTGCTATGATTTTATTCTCACCTAGGTTTCTGGTTTTTGGTGATTATCTTATTAACTTTGTCACTCTTACATTCAATATGCTCACATTTTGAATGGTGTGCTCACTTTTTTCTAGTTTAACATTTCTATTTTATAAATAGTGCTCTAGTTTTTCTTAGTTCTGTAGGATTATCACTTTGTATCCTCCTGACATAGTTTTCTGATTTATTTTAAAATTTCTTGTTTACATGATATATAATATTCTGCACATTTTTTGACATTCTCCTAATTATGTTCAAAAAATTTGTTCCCTGGAGACTTGGCAGGCATATGACTAACTCTAGAAATTTATTTTTATAATTTTACTTCCAACATCTCTCCCTGTAGTTTTTCTTTGATATGTTATTTTGTGATCAAGTTAGTTCATCTTTTTTTCTTGTTAAAATTCTCAAGAGCTTTAGTTGTTGATATTAGTATATTATAAAGAAAAGATACAAATTTGTCTTGACTTGTCTAAAAATACATAATCCTTAATTTGAAAACATAAGTACTGATAAATATTTTTGTTTTATTTCATTTTACTTATTTATTTATTTTTAGAGATTGTTGGTATCGGGAGCATGCACTCACTGGAGAAACAGAGAGACCAAAAGGGAGAAATCAACCCCCGGGGGTGGGGGTGGCCACACTATAATCCCTTCTCCTTTATTCTCTGCCTGGGATTTTGGGCACACATACACATGCATCCAACATGAGTTTCAAGCTGCTGGGCCAGGAAGTTGAAGCACTGTTGACCACGTTAGAATCCAGAGCCTTATCCACTACACCATCTGCTGGTCCCTTGTTACTGTGTTTTATAATTTACTTTTATTCATTTAATTACTGTGTACCTTTACAGCATACATAATTATTTTTCCCAGCATGAATACATTGCATATTAATGTAATCCAAGACATTACCATATACATTATCATCAACAGTTAACTTTTAATTTTGTGTCTGTTAAATGTACTTTCTTCCCCTGAATTCCCTCCTCCCACTCCCCACAACCCAGTTGCCTTCTCCCCCATCATTTCTATTTTCCAATCTTTTCATTTCTGCCCTAGGGTTAAATATTTTTACTTTGTCTTTTTTTAATCTACCTGGATTTCTGGCGTAATCAGTATCAATTATTTTTTAATCATAATACTTCCTAAACAAACTTCCATTTTTTAATGTCGATTGAACAATGTCCTCTGTGTCTCTCTCCTGCCTGACTTAAACTGAGCTAATTTGTAGTAATTTGTAAAAATTTGGATTCTGGACTTAGAAATCATTTCTTTTTTTTTTTTTTGGCATAATTTTAACAATGTTTATTTTGGGCAAGGACCATTCAGAGATAATCCCTTTTGGATGCTGGTTATTTGACATTGGTTAGTTTATTTTGTGACTTGGCAGAATAAATTGGGGCCACCTTGAATGTAAAACATGAGATCAGACACAGGTTGCTGATATAGTTATAACAGAGTTGAATTAGTTGGATTAAAATATATAGATATTTTTTCTTAAATGTATTTATCTTTGAATTGCAAAATAAAGGGGAATAAATTTAAGTAACAATTTTAATATATTGTGGTTTATTATTATTATTATTTTAGGTTTTTGCCATATGGCACATGTGCCCACCAGAGTAAGACAAAGAGGGACAGTGAGAGGGAAAGTTAGCAATCACACCAGAGGGGATGGCCAGTGAGAAATCACCCCTGTGGGAAAGGCCATGCCACAGTCTGTTCTCTTCAATTTTCCTCCTGGGATCTTGAGCATACATGCACAAGTGCTTGGTGTGATTTTCAAGCTGCTGGGTCCAGGATTTGACCCTGGTCACCATGTAAGAGTCCAGTGCCTTAACCGCCATGCCTCCTGCTGGTCCCTTATCACTTTATTATTTAGTCACTTTTATTATACTGCAATGTATTCTATCTAAATGTTGTATCAAGATAGAAAGGCAGCAATAATAAATATACATACAGCAAGATGCATTTTCACAAACCAAACACGTTTTAAGCACCCGAGCCAATGAGTTTAAACCACCAAAACCTTTGAAGTCCCCCCCTACATTTTCCATATCTCCCAGGATAAACTCCATTCTGATGCCAGATATCATAGATGAGTTCTGCTTGTGCTAGGGTTTCGGCTCAGTAATGCTGAACAGTTGGAGTGTTTTGTGTCTGGCTTCTTGGTAGGTAACATCCATATCAACACATGAAGTTTATTCATTCATGTCGTTTTTCCTAGTTTTCTAATATTGCTTCTGCAAGCATGCTAGTAACTGATTCAAGGGGACATAGCAAGATATATTAAAAAGCATGGAAAGTAGAACTCAATGTGAGTTTGTTTTAGTGCCCCCAAATGTAAATGTATACATAATATTTTTTCATAATAGTCGTTTTTCCATGAACCGTTTGAAGACTGCTCAAATGTTTGCATTTCTGCTGACTGTTTATCAGGATAAGAGTACTGAGTCACAGGCTATTGGTAAATGGTAAATGCTAAAGCTCACTGCTAAAAATATCTTTACGACTCAACCAGTAGCATTTTGTTACTGAAACAGTTTCATATTCTGTCACACGTGGTATACTGTGAGTCCTTTGGACAAGAGTATAGTTGTACATTATTGTGATTTTATTTTGTGTCTCCTTGAAGACCAATGAAATTAAATGCATTTTAACATATCATTTAGCTATATAGATATTCTCTCTTTGGTAAAGCACCTGTTAAGAGTTTTGACTTTTATGTTACTGCAAAGGTGATGTCGTTCAATGACATTGATATTTAGAAGTCATTTATGTCATTCATATTTAGAGATTTTTTTGTGTATTATGGATGTCAGTCTTGTATTGGAAATATTTGCTCTCACTATGAATTTTATTTTCACTTTATCTATAGACTACTTGGGTAACCAGGCATTCTAAATATTACTATGGTCAGTGTTGTCATTTTTCCATCATGGTTAATGCTTTTTGTGCCCTTTTTGATAATTCTTAGATCACCATCTGTCATAAAGAGATTCTTATGTTTGCTTTTGAAAGCTTATTGCTTTCTGTTACAGCTATATCTATATTCCAACTAGAATTACATTTATGACTGTAGTGATTTAGAAATTACAATTTTCCCCTAAGGGATCTAATTGACCCAATACTAATGACTGCGAAGACTATCCTTTTCTCACTGCACAGAAGTATTGACTTGGTCATAAATACATTGATCCCATATGTTTGTCTGTCTCAGGATGTTCTATTCTTTCTACATTCCATCAATTTTATTTACCATATTATTTCCTCTCTGATTATGTATTTGGATGTGGTTACTCTTTTATTTTATTTGGAACTAAAGTTTATTTTGGTACATAAAATTTTTGAAATCAATTAAGGGAAAAAGAGTTATATTTTCTGATTATGTAGTATATTTGTTAGCAACTTTTAACCCTGTCAAGTTTTCCTTTACATATAATTAATATTATATTTGGATGCATACAGAGATATAATTATAATATCTTGTGTTTGGGGAGTTTTGTGTGTGTGTGTGTGTCCTTTTTAGGTTTTCACCACAGAGCACATGCACTCACTAGAGACAGAGAGAGGCAAAGTGAGAAATTACCCTCAGGTGAAATGACCATGCCACAATACCTTTTCCTCCATTTTCCTCTTGGAATTTTTGGCATACATACACACATGCACCCGGCGTGATTTTTGAAGCCACCAGGTCTAGAACTCAAACCACAGCTAGCCACGTGGGAGTCCAGCACCTCAATCGCCACACTGCCTGTAATATCTAGTTCTATTTAAACTTCAAAATAAGAGTACATAATTATTACGTTACATTAGGCAATCTATAATCTATTGAAATGTGTCTATGTGTTTAAATGTTTGTCTGTGTGTCTTTGTGTGATGATTGCTAATGACCAGGGAACTAAATGAAAAACTTTTTGTTCAAAATATATGTTTTCTTTGTTTAGAAATCCTCATACAGTCTTTGTACTCCAAGTTGTTGAGATTACAATTTTAATCTAATTTGAGTTGAGCATTTTTGTTATGTGGAGTTAAAAGCATCCTCATTGGAATATTTCATTATAGAATAATTGTGCAAAAGTTAGGTGATGCTTTTACATGTGTATGAAGCAATCTAGGTCTAGAAAGGAGGGGCCAAATCCTGATGAGGTGTGACAATTCCTAATTCTTCTCTGTACAGAGTCCATTATCTATCACTCTAGGACCAAGGGAGAAACACCTGGGTAGATGCCAGGAAGGCATATCCTTGGTTTGAGTTATAACAAGCTCATACTGAGCGGAGTTAGTAGAATACTCACTTTAAGAATCTGTAAGGATGGGACCAGCAGATGGCCTAATGGTTCCATTGATGGACCCTCACATGGTTGTCTGTGATCTGAGTCTGGACCAAGTAGCTTAAAACTCACGCAGGGTGATTGTGTGTGCATGATCAAAATCATGAGAGGAGAATGAAGGAGAAGGAATTGTGGCATGGTTATCACTCTAGGGGGTGTCTTGTTTTCTGTCTCTCTGTGTCTCTCCAGTGAGCACACATGCCCTATCTCAAAAATAAAAAGAATCTTTAAAGCCATTGGATAAAGAAGCCGGGACAGAAAAAGAAAACAGTGAAATAAACCAGTTCCCAGAAGAAAGTTTTATATTGATGTCACATTTCATGTTTCACATGGTGACTTTTTATATGTCCCCTGAAATCATTCAGATTCATTTTTGGTAGTGAAGAGGCAAAGATGTATTAATTGAGTCAGCAGGGGTTTACACAATGACCATTCAGGTAAAACATAGATGCAATTCATTGGTCTCTTCTTTATTTTCATTAGCTGGACAATATAAACCTTATAAATGACAGATAAGGATAGAAAAAAGTCCAAGTAAATTAATTTAATTATAAGTATTTATGCTGTCATTTAAAATTTGTGACCAGCCACACCAATTTTCAAAAAAATATTTTGAAGGAATTTTCGAAAAATAAATGGAAGGAATGAGTAGCATGAGGATAGTATTTGAAGTAGAAGAAGCATTTGCAGCAGCTCAGCTGGAAGGCAGGTTGGTGTGCTTGAAGAACGAAGAGATTTAAAGCTTGGACAATGAGGAAGAACAGGTGGCTTTGGCGTGAAATCACATTAGAGAGTGGCCATGAATGTAAGACCTTGTGTATTGTATTAGTACATTGTAAATATGGATTAAAGAAGTAAAACCATTAAAAATTTAGGTTTAGAAGTTGTATAATCCTATTTGCTTGGGATTTTAAAAAGATTAATGTGACTAATCTTCAGAATGGATGAGAAAGGAACAAAAAAAAAAGCACACCAGGGACCAGTTAGCAACCTCTTAAAGTAATCTAGTGAAGACAAATGATGATATCTTTAATCTAATGATTTTGATTAGGTTGGTAACCGTGGAAATTTGTGCATGTAATAAAATGGCAGTGTGTTCAGTGGAAGAAGTCAATGATAATATATGAATTGGACTTAGCATTGGTATGAACAAGAAATATCAATAATTAATTTTAGGTATTCTACATTCTACATTAGTAACCGTATGGTAAAAACACAATAAAAGACATTTTGAAAAAAAATTGAAAGGAGAAACCAGCAGATGACGTAATGGTTACATTGCTGGATTTCCACAGTCAACTGTGGTTTGAGTCCTCGACCCAGTGGCTTAAAACTCATGCAAAGCATGTGTATGTGCATGCCTAAAATGCTGAGATGAAAATAGAGAAGGGATTAAAGCATGACCATCTGTTTTGGAGATGATTTCTCACTTTCTGTCTCTCTGTCTCTGTCTCTTCAGCGAGCACATGCAACCTATAGTAAAAATTTCTCAAAAAAAAATTGAGAGGAGGCCCCTACATAATCAGATTAAATTTCTCTACGCATATGCTTATTATCTGCACACATTTACAAAAAATGCACATACGTTCTTGAAAACTGTTTATAAAACCAAAGTTCAATAAACCCAATTATGATGAATGTGCTACTTATGAATAATGTTGCTTATGGCTGAGTTTTGGCTGCATTGTATTACCAGTCATAAATTTTATTTTGTAGCTACCTGTAGTGGGTCAGCTGTGCCAATAGATGTTACTAAATGGTATATGAGAGAAAAAACATGCATGTACTTACTGCTTCGAAATTCCACAAATGAGAGGCCAAAAGGTGGTACAGTGGCTAGGGTGCTGGACTTCTTCCCACATGGCTGACTGCAGTTCGAGTCCCAGGCCCAGAGGCTCAAAAATTATGTGAGGAGGGACCAGCAGTTAGCTCAATGGCTATGTCACTGGACTCTCACGTAGTTGACCGTGGTTCGCGTCCCGGACCTGGTGGCTTAAACTCACGCCAGGCGCGTGTGCGTGCGTGCTCAGGATCCCAAGAGGAGAATGGAGGCGGAGAAGGGATTGTGGGGTGGCCATCCCCCCTGGGAGGTGATTTCTCGCTTTCTCTCTCTCTCTCTCTGTCTGTCTGGCGAGCACACATGCCCTATAGCAAAAACCTCTTCAAAATAAAAAATAAAAATTATGTGGGGAGTGTATGCAGGTGTGCCCAAAATCCCTAGAAGAGAAGAGAGGAGAAGAGATTACTGTGTGGTCATGCCTCCAGTGGATAATTTCCCACTTTTCCTCTCATTGTCTCTCTCTGTCTCTCTCTGACCAGCACATGCCCTATGGCACAAAATAAGTAAAATAAAATATAAATTAAAATAAAATTATACCAATGAAGTTGCTAGTGCTCCATGCTTTCTTCTTTTGTTATTTGAAGTACAAACATAGCCATGATTCCATTCCAAGCATATAAATAAAAAGCAACGCTAAGTTACAGTGCCATCAAGAGGGCTAGAACCCGGAACAGAGCCCATCCATCGCTCTTACACTAGACTATTAAAGCAGAGACAAGTACATTTTCACATTATCTGAGCCCATTACCTTTACATTTTTGATCCCTTGGAACATTTCCCTGTATCTTAACTGCTTGTTGAAATTTGCAAACTATTGACTATATGTAGGCTTCTCTTCAGGCAAAATTTCATAACTAATTAGATACTGAAAGATCCCGACATTATTAATAATTGTTACAAATCCTTCGAAAATTACGTTGGGAATAGGATACATCTCATTGATACATAATTTAAATCTACTGAGTCCTCTTTGGATTGGAAGGACATAAAAACTAACAAAACACTGGCGATCAAAACTACTTTGGATGGCAAACTCTTCTTTAATTTACTGTAACAATGTGTAAATGAGTTCTGGTGTTCATGCTAGGAAACACAAAAATCAACAGACCTTCTTCTTCTGGACACAGATGCCTGCTTAATGAATTTGGAACTGGCATTGCTACAGGTGCAAGAAGTCTAGGAATGCTTAATTAATTGTTCTTGCACAGCCTGGGCATGCTAAAACCAGTATGTTTCTACTTCCACATGTAACATAGAGAATCTTGCTTACTCAAGCAACGACCATGTCTCTTCCACCTGTGTGTGTCAACGTGTCTTGACAATAAGCTTGTTACAGCCCATGAAAACAGTAAAGGAGCCTGTCAATTAAGATGAGAAAATGACAAAACCAAAGCATAATATTGACTGGCTCACCCCGAAAGCTCACCTCTTAACTACTTAATCTGTTTCTCATCCTACTAAAATCTCCTATCTGAGATGTCTGTAAGAACTGTTTGTACATTGAGTTTTATAACATCCCTTTTTTATTCAATGTTGACCAATAGATTGTGTATTGTTTTAGTTAGCCTATGGTTTCTGGATGATTCTGTATACTGCATAAATACTAGATTGTGCTTTCATTATGGAAGTCATTTATCAATCATTATCAATTAAATAAGCATCGCATTAGCTTAGCATACACTGTTTTCATATTTAAATAATAACTGGAACAGGCCAGTTTGAGGTCTGTCAGGATGGCAGCCATTTTGATATTAAGAAAGGCCGGTAACAAGAACAATCTAACCAAGCCCTGAGTCATAGGAAGGTTTGATTGAGGAATGGTCAGATGAGAAACCAAGGATGGATATTTGAAGAAATACGGGAATGAAGATAATTGCTCAAAGGAAAGTGATGAACTTTGATGGTAATGAGGAAGGGTTTGCATGTGCTTTACAAATACACATTATATGAGGAAGCAGCTGGACTTAGTTTGCTGATAACAAAACTATAAGCTACTCAACTTCAGGAACTAGTGTAGAAGAAGGAAGTGAAATTGAGAAATAAAAACATTATAAGCTTACGGGCCAATAATGATTTTATCAGAAATGTAATAATTTTGTGGTAATTAAGTAACATACATCATAGTATATTATATATGTATACATTCACAAATGCATATATTCTGTACAATATATAGTGTGAAGCAATATACATTAGAAGTAAAATACATTAAGTGAATATAATCCTAATTATAGTCTGAATAAAATGTTTAAAATAGCTCAAGAAAAACAGCACATAAATTTGGTGTAAACATTGAAACATTATTGACATATATTATGGAGGCATAAGCTTTTCTTCTCATTGAGGGATTTTCATTTATTTATTTTTATTTATTTATTTGTTTGTTTGTTTTTAGAGAGATTTTTGCTATAGGGTGTGCGCACTCACCAGAGAGACAGAAAGCAAGAAATTGCCACTTGGGGGATGACCACACTGCAATCCCTTCTCCTCCATTCCCCTCCTGGGATCTTGGGCACACACATACACACACGCATGCACTCGGCATGAATTTGAAGCCACTGGATCTAGGACTTTGAACATCAGTTGACTACAGAGGAGTCCAGCAATGTAATCTCTATGCCATCTGCTGGACCTGGTAATTTTCATTTATGACAAAGGAAAGTGTTAGTTGATAAACAGGAGTGCCTTCAGATAAACCATAGATACTGCATAATTAAATGTGTTGCTATAACAGGTGTTATAGTTTTGAAGCCTGAAGACCTAATTTTGTTTCTTGAAATAGAAAAAAAAAAGTTTTAAAAAGTGATACACATATTTTAAGACTGTCCATATTGGGACCAGCAGATGGCACAGTGGGCCCATGTGCTTGCTGGGGGGGAGGAAGGCAACAGTGAGAGTGAGAGAGAGCAAGAGTGAAAGAGCAGAAAAGAGAGAAATGGGAAGCACCCACTGAGGGGATGACCACACTCCAATCCCTTCTCCTCCATTCTCAGGATTTTGGACACATAGGCTTAGGTACCTGACATGTTTTTCATGTCAGCAGGTCTGGGACTTAAACTGCAGAGTCAGTCATATGGATTCAACTGCCTTAACCACCATGCCACCTAACTGAACCTTTATTTTATTTTTACTTCTAGTTTCATCCCTTATAACCATCAGCACATTCCTTTTAATTTTGCTTTCACCTTAATTTCTATATATTAAGGTAAAGGTGTCAAAGGAAAAAAAAGAGAAAGAAATGAAACAAAGCAAACCATTCTAATATTTTTCTTTATAAAAATATTTATCTTAGATATTTGGGAATCAGTCTTCTCATTTATAATGATTATTACTCAAAAATATTAAAATATTTGAAATATTCAATAATTTGTTATTAAATTAGACATTTCACCTATGATTTTAATGAAATATGACACTTCTTTACACTGTTTTTGAACACATTTTTGACACTCCTGGAATTCCTAATTACATGAAATATACATTCCAGTGCATATCCCTTTAGGGGATTATGTTAGCCAAGGTGAATTGGGAAGAAGCATATAAAGGAGATAAATTGGAAATGACACATGTAATTTCTTAGAATTAATTTATGTGAAAAGAGACAGTTAATAAGACTCTAGGGAATGGTGAGCATTATGTGTAAATCATCGTTTTTCAATCGTTTTTACAGAATTGTTGTAGAATACTGTAATATTTTCTTAAACGCACTTACTGGAAATGAGTTCCTACTTAAAGATATCCCTACACCCTTATGGGAACTGTAATGCTACCTATAACTTTAGTCACAGAAAACTTAACTGAGTAGATTTTAGTATTTGTATTTCCTATTGGATTTGTTTTTCTTTTTTTGGAGAGGTTTTCGCTATAGGGCACATGTGCTCGCCAGACAGACAGACAGAGACAGAGAGACAGAAAGCCAGAAAGCGAGAAATCACCACCCCACCCCGGAGATGATCACGTCGCAATCCCTTCTCCTCCATTCTCCTCTCAGGATCTTGGGCATGCACACACATGCACCCAGCATGAGTTTAAGCCACTGGATCCGGGACTCAAACCGTGGTCGACTACATGGGAGTCCAGAGACATAGCCATTACGCTAACTGGATTTTTTAAGAAACAAGTTATTATCTTTATCCTTTAGTTTCTCTTGAATTAAATGATCTAGCACTTTTGGTCTACATTTCTGTGAATTCGCATGTTTATATGAATAGATACCAACAGTACAACTTACAATGGGATAAGTTCAATGTTGTTATTATTCATTATTATTATTTGAGATATAATATACAGAAATATATATTATATATTTATAGCATTACAAACTGAAGATTCTTGAACTGAAAACTTTACCATAGTAAACAGTAAACTGAATGTTATGCTTAATCTACTTTTTCTTTTGGTAAAATTTATTTATTTGTTTCCTTCATGTGAGAGAGAGAGAGAGACAAATGCCTCCAACAAGGTCTTTATGACATTATCTACTTCCAGCTTCAAGCAGCCAGTTTCTGAGTCATGGGTGTGCCCAGCACAGGCAGGGAATATCAGGATGTGATCTTGGGAACATCTCATGTCACTTGAGAATTATGGAATGTTTGTTACCACTGCATGGCTGCAACTAGACATTAGCATATTTATTTATATATCATAATGTTTGAAGATAAAATGTACACTAGGTTAGAAATAATGTTTTATCCTTTACTGAGACCTAGGCATACAGTAATTCAGCTATATGAGTTCATTGGCTTTGTCTCTCCAAATAGAATACATCAACTGAATTTTGAGTTTGAGAATAGAAAAACCTATATCCAAATTCAGAATATGAAAAATGCAATTCCTAAAAATACTCTAGTGACATTCTTTGCAGAAATAGAAAACAAGTCATAAACTTTTTTTTGGAATAACAGAAGATCCCCTATTGATAAAGCAATATTGTGCAAAAAGAATAAAGTTAGAGACATCCCAGTTCATGACTTTAAAATATATTATAAAGCCCCAATAACCAAAACAACATGGCAATGCAAAAACAGATATATACACCAATGGAACAGGATAGAAAATCCTGAAACAAACACATTGTACAGTCAACTGATCTTGACAAATATCACAAATCAATACAGTGGAATAAAGCTAACAGTCTAAAAAAAAGGACAATCAATATGAACAGACAAATCTCAAAGGAAGAAATACAAATGACTAAAAGCATATGAAAAAATGTTCAACATCTCTTGCCATAGGAGAAATGCAAATCAAAACCACAAAGAAGTATCACTTTACTCCATCCAGAATGGTTAGGATCCAAAAAATAAAGAATAACAAGTTATGGTGAGGTTGCAGAGAAAAAGAATCCCTTGTGCACTGGTGGTGGAAATGTAAATTAGTACAACACTGTAGAAAACAATATAAAGGTTTCTCAAAAATTTAAAACTAGGACTTCCATATGACCCAGTAATTTCACTCCTGGATATTTATCCAAAGGACAGGAAATCATGCAGTTGGAGAGACACTTGCACATACATGTTTATTACAGCAGTATTATTTACAAAAGCTAAGACATGGAATCAACCTAAATGCTCAACAACAAATGAGTAAATTTATACACAGTGGATTATTACTTGACCATACTGACAAAGACCAACATCATGTCATTTGACCCAAGTGGACAAACCTAGATGTGACAATGCTACATTTAACAAGATAGCCTATGAAAGACAAATACTGTATGTCCCTATTTCACATAGACCAAATGTTCCCACTCTGTGGTGGACACTGAAGGATTCAATGACACAGAAGTAGAAATAATAATGGTAGATACCAGATACAAATGATTATAAATACAAGAAAGCATGTAAACAAGGGAAATGGGTTAGAAAATGATGTACCAAAGCAAAGTAAGAATTGTCATTGGTTATTAATATATACTTGCAAACACACATATACACACACATACACACATAACTAATAGAACTATTATTGAATGTGTACAACATAATGTAATGTTCAATGTTGAAAAACATGAACATGTCTATATGTATGATTTGATAATTGTATAACATATGAATGCTAAGGAAAACCATCCTAAATCCCATGAAAAAATAGTATTTTTTAAAACAATAAAAGCCAATCCTTTTCTATTTGAAAAAATAACATTTATATAAAGAGTTCCACTGGAGATGTTTGGAGTTCATGAAGATAAGAAATTAAGTGGTCTTGGTATAATATAAATTATCTATGCTAGTAATTAAGTCATCTACATGATAATAGGCCGTAAAATTGGAAAGAAAGTAGAACGAATTCTAAACTTTTTATGAAGGAAGTCAAGTTTTACAAAAATGAGTAAAAACAACAGTAAGGAAATAGTGACATAAGCAAAATTGTATCGATCTCAAGGTAGGAGACTTTCTTCCAAGATCAAGTAGTAGTTTTGTGATATTTTCTGTGAGGAGAATGATGACACCAACTCTTGACCCCCATGTATGTAAAATACTGGAAAAATAATTAGCTCACCCCTGAAGCTATTGCAGGGAAGAGAAAGTTCAGGGAGGTGGGTAGGTCATCTAAGAGTTAAGAGAATACAGTTGAAGAAAACATTCAGAGAGGAGTGTGATATGGAAGAGTTTATAATTATGCAGCACAAACTTCAAAGTTCACGATTTGCGGAGAAAAGAAAGAATATTAGAAAATAGAATAGGAGGCATGAGGAAGAATAAGAGCAAGAGTACACAAGATAGTGTGGAAGAAAGGTAGTCTACACTGGTCACAATAGGGAAGCAATATGCGATGGATTTAGAGGGGTCTCTTCAAGGAAACTGGAGTATTTTCACTCTGCACATTTACAGAAGGCCTCTGGAATAGTCCTATTCAGATTCTCTCTTTCTGTTTGGTCTGTTCTGGCAGGCACAGATGATGATATTCAGATGCAAAATGAACATTAAGAGTTCTGAGGATTGAATATACACAATGTCAGGTTGTTGGAGAACAAGCGAACAGGTGCAGCAGTGTCTGAACTGTCCCAGAGAATGCGGAGTATGGTGAACTTTCCTGAGAAGGTATATAGAGCAAGATAGCTTAGCCTGGTAGTGTCATTATCAGAGCACATTTGGTTTTACCACAAAACTCCACACAAATCTTTTATAAAACAGATTTTCTGGAGATGTGAAAAATTTAATTAAACTGAAACAAATGAACAATAAATAAATAATGGAGGTCCTGCCCTTATCATGAACATTTTTTGATCAATTCATTTTTTACACTTAATCACTGTGGATCATTACAGCATGCCAAATGAATTTTCTCATCCTATGTCACTGTATATTGGTCAGTCAAAGATATTACCATACATATTACTGTCCACAGATACTTTCCCATTTAGTGTCCCTTCAAAGTTTTGCTTCTTTGTTTACCCCCTGGATTCCTTCCCTCACACTTCTCCCTATTCCTCACATTGTCTCTAGTATCACCATTGCCCTCTCTGATTTTATACCTTCCAATCTTTCAGTTTCTGCCATACAGTGTTAATAATTGGTATACATTGAGTGGGGACATACAATATCTCTCTTTCACAGTCTGGCCTACTTTACTTAGCAGTAAATGTTCCATATTTGTCCATTTTTGATCAAATGCTGGAGCCTCATTGTTTTAATGGCTGAGTAGTATTCCACATTGTCTATGTGCCACAGTTTTTCAACCCATTCATCTGTTCGTGGACATTTAGATTGGTTGCATGTCTTAGCAATTGTGAATAATGTTGCAGACATTAGATTTAATTGATAGGCTTGGGCCACCCCATAGCCTAGTAGTTAAGGAAGCTGGACCCCCACATGGGTGATCTTGAGTCTCAAAACCCAAACCTAGTGGCTTGAGAAACAAGTTTGGTGCTTGCACATACATGCCTCAACTTAACAGGATGCAGAAAATGAGTAGAAGGGATTAAGGCATGACCATTCTCCTTTTAGGAGTGTTTTCTCTCTTCCTTCATCCCCCCATCTCTCTCCCTCTCTCCCTCTCTGGTAAGCATATACACCCTCAAGCAAAAAAAAAGTATGGGCTCAGTGCTGACAGGTGTTAAAATCTACATTGAACCATGTAAATGAAACATCTTCTATGGGCATGCAATTCATCTTCCGTACATGTTTTGTATAAAGTACAGATTCCTCTTTGGGCTCTGATCAGTGCCATAGCCATGTTTCAGTAAAAGAATGGCTGCAGGTATCACACCATTCAGCAATGCTGCTTTTGAATAGGAAGCTCTGTCAAAAGCCAATCAACAGCAGCATTTAGAGTTTTGGGTTTCTGATAAATTTCATAAAATCCTTCTACAAGAAATACGTAATAGCTTAATCATTTGGTCCAAATAGCATGAATGCTAAATCACACCAGCTGTGTCCATATCGCTCTCATTGTTTCATTCATGAATAAATACACACAGTAATAAGCGACTGTAAATAAAATTAATCACATATGCTTATGCACATAATAACAGCCTGCTGAAAGTTGGGCTTTTTTGAGATCTAAGGAACTGTTGATATAGTCTTTGTGTGTAAACATTCACAGATGGGCACATTTTCTCTATTAAAAACACCTGCAAAAGGTTGCTGAAGAAACTTCAGAAAAACCTGGAGTCATTTTGAAATTTATTTTATACCACCTGGTGATTGAGGGTTTTCATGGAGTTTGTCCTCAGGAAACCATGAATGCAAATTCTAAGATTTGTTCATGGTGACAGCAGAGAACTAGACAAGGTGAATATTGTTTGTTTTGTTTTTCCTTCATTTCTTTATAAATTAATTTCTTCCAGCACTTATTAATTATTTACTATATTAAAATAACTATGAAAAATAAATAAGGCACAAGTGATTCTGAACAAAATGTATTTCCTGACCACTTGGCTGATGAGCAGAATGAGATAATTTAGAGATGTGAACAATTCTTCTACTTTGTCTCTTTACTGATCACCTCAAATCCAGTCTTCTCAAACTTTCCCTAGGCTCATGTTTTCCGTACTTAAATTTTCAGGTATTTGCTTTCCTGAATTAATTAAAAAATAATTAATGCAACATACTTATTTCCACTTAATATTTTTTCACCTTATCTATAATGATTCCCACAGTCCAATTGATGTTCTACTCCGGACTTACCCAATATCCTTACATTTTCTCTTGACTCATGGAAGATTTTAAAGATAAATTCAATTTATCCCAGAATGGAAACTGCCTGAGAAAGTTCTGAGCTTCCAAAGTTGCTATGGCTATTGCAAAGTGCAAAAATAAAACAGGACCAGCAGCACATTAACGAGATAATAAACCTCTCTCCAAATGTGTTTTTAAATCATTCTGTAAGTAAAGTTATGCCTGTGTTGTGCTGGAACAAAGCTATATTTGTTAATAGATGTTTTTCATTTTCCTTCTCACTTTCTCTTTCTTCAAAATGGCTTGGCAAAAGAAGAAATATGGTTCTATTGTCTGTATTTTATTGAACGCATTTGGTGTTGTAATATCAAAATACACTCCTTGAACACATATAAACTTAGGAAAGATTATGGTACATTCTTCTGTGGAGTACATAGTTTTTCTGGGGGGAGGGAAACATGAATAAATATAATTGAGGAGAAGGTGTTGAACTTCAGACTTATTTGATAAATACAAATTATAATGTCTTCCACCAGGAATAATAATACAAATGGAAGTTTTCTTTACTATTTTCTTAGCAAAAAGTTTTGGGCTATTGGCTGTCAGTCAAGTCATAAATTTGCATGTTAATAAGTTTATTGTGATTGTCAAAATAAGCAATACAAATATTCTGTTAATTACTACAAATGCTATAATAGTATAAATAGTCATAATGAGGTTAAAATCTATGTCAAGGTCTGTGTTACCATTAAGAGTAACTCCTCTGATGGGAGAAGGAATTGTGGCACAGCCATTCCCCTTGCTCTCTGTCTCTCTGTCTCTCCAGCAAGTGTACACACCCTATAGCAAAAATCTCTTTCCTAGAAAAAGAATAAGTCCTCTGATTATGCAAAGTAGTACAACTTTTAAAACCATGTATCTAAGCACTGTTATTGGAATACATTTTTTTTGAAATGATAACTATATTAAAAGCTTTTTCCTCAATTTAAAAATAAGATGATTTTTGGGCCAGTCCGGTGGTGTTGTCTTAAGGTGGCTTGCTCTCACATGGCCAACAGCACAGTTTGGCCCTGGATCTGATAACTTGAAAACATACCAGTGCGTGTGTGTGTGTGTGTGTGTGTGTGTGTGCGTGTGTGTGTGTGCGCGCCCACAATCCCAAGAGGAGAATGGAGGAGATGGAATTATAGAGTGGTCATCCCCCCAGGAGATGCTTTCTTACTTTCCCTCTGTCTCCCTCTCTATTTCTGTCTCTGGTGTGCACATGTGCCCTACAGCAAATTTTTAAGAAGGGGAGGGTGTCAAAAATAAGATGATCTCATCAACTATGCACTCTGTGAATTGTTAAGGTATTCTACTTTTGTTACCTATATCATGTATTTCTACACACATTTCAGTATCATGAAAATATACTAAAGGATGACCCAGCTATGATGGCACTGGCAGTAGGGTGTTGTGCTGTATTTTGGGATCTATGTGGTAGACCACAGTTCAGATCCTGGACTGACCTGAAATAGCCCAGACATGTATGAGCTTCCATGTCCCTGGCAGGTATAAGGTGTGGAGGCAGAACATGGTCTGATGAGACTCTGTCAAGGGTGCCCATCTGTCAAGGTTGCCCATTTCTCTTTTGCTCCTGCTACATCCAGGATTTGAACCTCAGTTGACTGCATAGGAGTCCAGTGTGTTAACCAATACCCCACCTACTGGCCCCACAACTTCCGTGTTTATGATGTGGTCACTGAGCCATAGAGGATATTTGTGATGTGCCAGGTTATTCCACAGCGGAGATCCATTCTTGGAAGCCTGGCTCTCAATTTAAAGCATTTTATCAGGACAACTTTCCTTAATTTCCTCATATATATCACTGAAATATTAGCAGCATTTATATTTTGGAGCATACACATATACAGATATTGGTATAGATGATATTAATCTGTGTATAGATAGAGATTTATCTGGTATTTGTACATACTTATAAATGTTTATACTACTGATATGAAACTGACAGATATGTATAGTATGGAAATAATTTATAATTTATCTGTCAAGTACATTGATATATACTAGTTTAGAGTCAGGGTGATACTAGAATGTTTCATATATAGAATGAAATAATATGTAAAATTAAAATAGGTAATTTTTGTTCAAATTAATCAACTTACCAAGTTTTTTCTTTCTTTCTCTCTCTCTCTCTTTTTTGGAGGGACTTTTGCTATAGGGTGTGTGCACTTGCCAGAAATACAGAGAGAGACAGAGAGATAGAAAGTCACAAATGGTCACGCTGCAATTCCTTCTCCATTTTCCTCTTGGGATCTTGGACACGTACACACACACTGCCGCTGTGAGTTTAATCCACCAGGTCTAGGACTCGAACCACGGTTGACTACATGGGTGTCCAGCAACATAGCCATTACGCCAACTGCTGGTTCCCATCAACTTACCAATTTCAAAGTGGATTAAGGAAAGGTAAGTGTGCTTAAGACCATGGAGTTTATGAGGAAAGGAGATATAAGGTGATTTTTTTTTCCTTTTTTTTGGAGAGGTTTTTGCCATGGGGCACGTGTGCTCACCAGAAAGAGAGAGACGGAGAGATAGAAAGCAAGAAATCACCCCCCAGGGGGGATGGCCACACCGCAATCCCTTCTCCTCCATTCTCCTCTCGGGATCTTGGGCACACAAGCACATGCACCCGACGTGAGTTTTAAGCCACCCGGTCCGGGACACGAACCACGGTCTACTACGCGGGAGTCCAGCGACATAGCCATTACGCTAACTGCTGGTCCCTTGAATCAATGTTTAAAACATGCCTTACAAGTTCTGCTAGAAAATTCAAAAAAGGTTTCTTTTGAGTTTCAGAAAAATATTTGTAATTAGATATGACACAGTATAAAACACAGAATCGTTCTTTGCTATGTTTTCATTTGCTGTAAATAGAATGTCTAATATTTTGCAGGTAAAATTTTTAAAATTTGAAAGCCAGAAACGTTATTGCAGTACAATTTGTAGATTAACATGTGGAGACAACCTTAGGTTGTCTATACAACTTTATTTCTCTTTCTCATAAACAACTTGGTACTTATACATATAATACTGAAATGCATTTATCTTATTTATTAAATGTTCATCTTTAGTACTGAAAATATGTATCCCAAGATTAAACACAAGAAAAATGTCAAAATTAACATTTCTATGGAGACATTTAAAATAAATACTAAAATATGTGAGTGAAGCATTAATTAAATTATTCTAAATACCAAGGATAATGTTAAAACCTTTTTTATGGAATAGAAAACATGATTTATATTTAGAATTGTGGATTTGTGGGATATTCTGCTACACAAACAAAACTATTTTGAAAAAAAAATCCCATGTAAGTTGAAGGTTTTTACCTTTTACAGATTTCTTTTTAAAATTTTCAAATGCACTATATAAGAAGCAATACTATAGAAATAAGAGAAAAATCGACTAAAACAAGAGATCTTCAAAATGTACATGGAAATTTCATGTTATGAAAAATAATGCATAGATTTCAAAATCTGTTGTACCAATTATTAAGGGTGACTATGAGAGAAGTAAAATATACAAAATTGAGAATTCACTGAGTTTACAAAAATGCTTTTTTTTTAATTTTAGCTTTTTGTTAGATGGTACATGCACTCACCAGAGAGAGAGAGACAGAAAGCAAGAAATCAGCCCCCTCCGGGAGGAGGTGGAGGAATTGCCAGATCACAATTTCTTCTCTTCAGAAAAGAAAGAAAAAATAAAAAAGAACTTGTGTAAGTATTCTAACCGGGTTTACTAATATTCCATTTTGAGTCTGATACCAAAGTTCAACCATAACAAGAGTATTCTTTTAGAAGAATTTGCCTTCTACCCCAGATTTCCAGAAGAAACTTTTATATTGATTAAACGGTATCTTAATAGCACCATTCTCCCAGAGCAGAAAGTGTTTCTAGAACCAAAAATAAGGAAAATAAAGCATTAAAAAGAGTAGCATTGAAAAGAAGGTATGTCATTGGACAATTAAACTCCGATATTTCTATTAGCATGAGGATGAAGTTTTAACTTGCATGGCATCCGTAACTATAATGTAATGTCTTTAATCATAATATTAAATATTTCAGCTGTGAGGATATAACGAAAACAAAATCTGTAACTCTATCTTAACAATGAATATGTGGGGAATTCCTAAATGATTTCATTAACTGTAATAATATTATAAAAAAGACTATATTACGAGAAAAGGTGGCTTTCTATATGTAATTAATAAAATTATTCACTGTTTAGAAAACAATTATAAATCCTTATGAAAAAGCTGTAAAACTTAGGTTCGTATCAAAGTATACGAAACAGAAAAATCAAGTTTCAACACTCATAATGATGTTAAATTTTATTTCACAAGTTTATTTTATTTTTTCTTTCATAAGAAAAGAGAAAACAATCAAATATGATTCAATTATATGTAAATGCTAATATCAGTAACACTTTTTGATGGAATACTGTGAGAAATATGTAATGTAATTGACAATATAATGACTTGGCCTAGGTAAATAGGGCAAACAGCGCTTTTTAAATAATTTATTCATTTAGGATTATTTAAGCAGTTCTGAATATACATACTTTCTCCTCAAAGTTTTTCTGAAATACAAGTTCTGGGTATAAATTTTACATTAAAAACTGCATATTTAAAACTCATTTCAAAATCATGTATTTGGATAGGAGTGTCAAAAAGCCTATTGATTTGGAATCCACCCAGCTGCTCTAACAGATGAGTGTCTCTTCCTCTGAAAGGAGAATGCCTCAATCTGCACTTCGCATCTCTTTTTTTGGCTATTTTCTCTCCCACTGCTTATTATCTATTCTTTCCTTCAATATGCAATCAAATTCTCTCAACTGGATTCTTCTCAAAAGCACGTTCCCAAGTCTTTTCATTTCAAACATCACTAACAACAAAACTTCCACATCTTCCTTCTTCCCCCTACTGGCAAGCTCCACTTAGCCTTCCTCTATAATCAATATTCTCAAAGCATGCACCTCTTCTTGCTAGTTTTATTTTGTCCTCTTCATGTCTAACAGTTGACTGCACCTGGTTTCTGTCTCAATCAGTGACCAAAACAGCTCCCTCTGCTAAACTAAACCACAGCCTCTGGGTCACTAAATCCTCGCCACATTCTACCCTGGAGTGTTGGTTCCCTCTGTTGCTGTAGTCCTGTTTGCTGTCTTCTCTTTTACAATGTTCTCTTGTTTCTCCTTGCTTTATTTTCACTTCAGCAGCTGCCCATTCACAGTCTCTTCTGTGGACTCAGTTTCTCAGTTTCAACCATATCACTGAGTACCTCCAGGTTTGGGCCCAGAAGACTTCTCTTTTTAATCTCTGTTCTCATCAAATAATCTTATCCAAATCCTAAATTTCAAAATCCACTTACAGAAAGAAAATTTCCAAATGTTTATCATCACACCAGCCATCTCCTCAGATATTGAGGGAATATGCCTGTTAGGCATCTCTGTTTGGATGTCTTAAAAGCACTCCTCACTCAACATTCTAAAGAATCAAAACTAAAATGACCTTTTCCTAAGTAAATGTCTTGCACTGCTCTCTAATAATTAAAGTCATCTTGGGGCTAGTAGGTGGTATGGTACTTAAGGTGCTAGGTTCCAGTTCTAGTCCCAGAGGTTGGCTTGAAAATCGCACTGGGCACATGTACCTAAAATCTCGAGAGGAGATTAGAAGATAAGGGATTGCAGCGTGGTCATCCCTCCTAGGGGATGATTTCTCACTTTCCCTCTCTGTCTCTCTCTGGCGAGAGCATGCATCCCATGGCAAAAGCAAAATTAAAAACAAAGACAAAAAATCATTGCATATCTGTTATACAGGACAGAAACTTAGGAATGACTATATGAATCTTTCTCTCTTCCCTTAATCCTCATCAAAATCCCCTATTGGGAACCAGCAGTTAGCGTAATGGCTATGTCGCTGGACTCCCACGTAGTCGACCGCGGTTCGCGTCCCGGACCCGGTGGCTTAAAACTCACGCCGGGCACGTGTGCGTGCGTGCCCATGATCCCAAGAGGAGAATGGAGGAGAAGGGATTGCAGCGTGACCATCCCCCCTGGGGGGTGATTTCTCACTTTCTGTCTCTATGTCTCTCTCTGTCTGTCTGGCGAGCGCACGCGCCCTATAGCGAAAATCTCTCTCAAAAAAAAAAAAAAAAAATCCCCTATTGACACAATCTGTACTGCATCTATTACATCTTCTCACTCTTTTCTGATAATACACTCTGACCCCTCTTTCTCTCATCTCTGTCACACACACACACGCACACACACACACACACACACACGCACACTAGTTACTATCATGGATCTTCTAGAATGTGAGTGATTCTCCCCAATTTACCTTCCTCTTTTCTAGTGGATTCTCCATTTCTGCATCCAGAATTCTAAAGTGCAAATATCATTTGGACTCCTTCATTAAAACATTTCAACGGCTCTTCAATGCTCTTAGACACAAACAAATTCTAGAATATTTGCTTCGTGAAGTCCTGTGTGATCTGACCTGTACTCGTGTCCCCAGCATTTTCTCACAAAGTGACACCACAGTCAACATGACATTAACTGTACTACTTTCAGAAATGAACAAATCATGTGTACATCTAGGTGAATTTTCATAAAGTAATTACAAATATACACTCACAATGCTCTGGAGAAACAACGCCAGTGCAATCCCCAAGCCTTCTTATGCTATCATGTGATTCCCTCTTAAAGAGTAACAAGCCTGATTTTTACATGAGACATTATTTTTCTCTATGGTTAAATTAATGTGCAAATACATGTCTGGTAAGATACATTTTTTTGAAATATTTTCCTTTTTACACAATAGAGGTATATTAATGATAAATATTCTAATATTTTTGTTAGTCAAAATATGTTAATTTTGGGTAAATATTCTAATATTTTTATTAGTCAAAATATGCTAATTTTGGGTAAATATTCTAATATTTTTGTTAGTCCAAATATGCAAATTTTGTTCTTAATGGTAAAAGCCAGCTTTTCTAGGTCTGAATTTGTAAGTAATTATAGTTTGTTTTTAAATTATATATAACTATTTATCTTTTAACTGTTTTTGCCACAAGGGATTTGTGTGTGTCACCAGAGAGACAGTGAAGGGAAAAATGAGAAATCACACCACAGGAGGAATGACCACAACAATCCCTCCTCCTGCATTCTCCTCCTGTGATTTGAGATATTCATGCACATGCACCTGGCATGATTTTCTCTCTTTTTTTTAAAAGAACTATTTATGTATTTAATTCCATTTGTTATTATTATTATCTTTTAAATTTGACCAGAGAGAGACAGAGAGAGAAGGAAAGGGAATGTGAGTAAGCAAGCCACCAGGTCCACAGTCAGATTCGTGAGAATCCAGCACCTTATTAACCACCATGCCAACTGCTGGCCCCTGGAATGATTTTTAAGCCACCAGGTTCAGGACTAAAATCATGTGGGAGTCCGGTACCATAACCACCACACAACCTGCTGGCCCCTATTACTGTTGTTTTGGATTCAACTTTTTCCATTATTGCATCCATTTATACAACCATTTAAATTAAGTACAGGATCAAGACTTTCTGAAATGGATATTTTTAAAGAGAGAGTTTTTCTACAGGTTGTATGCGACCAGAAAGAGAGACAGACAGAAAGTGAGAAATAACCACCCCAGGGGAAAATGACCATGCCACAATCCATTCTCCTCCATTTGCCTTTTGAGATTTGGGACACGCATGCACACATGACCAGCATGTTTCAAGCCTCTGGATCTGGGACTCAAACTGCAGTCAGTCATGTGGAAGTCCAGTGACATAACTATTACGCCATCTGCTGCTTCTCTGAAATTGATATTTAAGCATCATATTCATGAAGTTTTAATAAAAATGTTGTGAATGATGCCAAATACTATCAGTTATAATACAAAAAACTAAATCAACACAGTTCAGTAAACATATGTTTGCCGAATTTTTCAAATGCCCAAAGCACTGTATAGGTCCTTAAAGAAGAAAGACATACCAAGTGGGAGGACTTAGTCTCTCTTCTTGTTCTTTCTGCTGCTAATAATAGAAATTGTCTGAGTCTGGGTTATTTAAGAGACAGCTTTAATCAGTTCCTAGTTTGGAGGTCCACAGTCTAGAGCCCACTTCTGGTAGGAATCTTTCAGAGTCCCCAGGCATCACATCACAAGAGGGAGAACAGAGCAAAATGACTGTCCATTGGTCTCTGTCCATCTCATCCTTCCACTTACAAGCCCATCACAGGTCAATCGCAATGCCCTGTCCTAATGACTTTAATCCTAATTACTTCCCAAAGGTCCCACTGTTCAACACAAAAATCTTATTAAGGTTTTACTTTCTTAAATCCTTCACAACCAATAACAATTGGTTATGAAGGATTTAAGAATTTTAAGGGCTCACTAAAACTCCAGTAGCCTCAGACCTCCATTTAATTGGAAAAATAAAAATGAATGCACAGTAACTCTTTTCCAAAGCAGACCTGGATGGTAGTTCTGGAATAACACAAAATAAGAGGTTATGTAATTAATCATTTTGCCTGGATGCTTTTGTGACTAAAAAAAAGATGCTATGGACAATTGTGTGAGTACATCAGGTTTAACCTGGCACAGGTACAAGAAAACTGGCAACTGAATATTAATTAATAATATCAGTGTGAAGTAATTAAAGAACCCTTCCTGGGAATTAAGAAAAAAAAGAGGAATGATTTGCTGGTTCATGGTATTTGATTTAAACTTTGAGAAATGGGTAGTAGTACTACTAGGTAAAATTTACTACAGATATATAAAATAGAACATAAGAGGGATTATGGGAAAAGTACAATATGCCTATGAATGAAAACATTTATTTAATACATCAAAATAGTTTTTTAAAAATTTGTTTTTCTTTCATGAGAATGACAGAAAAAGAGGCATTTTCAATAGGATAGCAAGCCATAATCTCCCCATTCTTATTTCTCAGGCAGTGAAGATCATGGGTGCCTACAACTTGTGTGTATAAGTCAACTGGAAACTGGACCCTCAGTCTTCTGTGGCATCCAGCCTTGTCTGAGCAGTGCGTTACAGCTGTGCCACCATGGCAGCCCAGTAGATATTTTTACAAGTCCACAATCATGATGGAGATAAATATTTTCTTTATTTTTAATTTAAATGAATATACTGGAGAAATCTCATGCAAAATTTATACAGGTTTTTATTTGCAGCAAAATTCCAGTCTCAGTTAAGTTCTGTTTGGCACTAGAATAGGTTGAATGAGAAAACAATACAGGGTGTGAACAATTCAAATGACAACCTAGTGAAAGAATACATCATTTTATAGATTTTATTAATCTATCTAAAATTTTATTAAGAAACTATGTCTCAAATAACAAGATACTCATGAACTGCTATTAGGAAATGCAATTATATGAGATACTATATTGGATATGTAAATCTTAATTTAAAAGCAGTGATATTCACATTAGGCACTGTTCATCTTGGGATATTTGTTACTTTTCTTTGGAAAAATATGTTCAATCAGTATATGCTATAGATGCTGGTGTTGACAAGCAACAATTGTGTATAAAGCAGGCTAACAAACTCTGTTTATAGCCTCCCATATGCCTCATATAACACTATATGAACTAGATAAAATTTATGTCAAAGTCATTTCTCAAAATGACTAAGACAGTTTGGTTAATGTCTTCGATGTCAGTAATGGAATAACAAACTTACATAAAAAGGCACATTTAAATAATGACAGAATTAGATAATGATCTTGAACTAATGTATAAAATAACTTAAAACATCAACTTTGTTTAAAAGTTCAATAATCATTAAACATATTTTCATGTAGTCTTCAAAGATGTCTTTTAATTGTGCATAGCAGACCAATTTAATTGAATATATATGAAAAGAAAAACAGTTTCTTGGTTATTGACTTCATATTCCATTTATTTCTAAATGTTGAGTAGTCTTCCTATTAAAAGTGTGCGATACAGCTCTGTGAAAAGGTAAATGTCCTCAATTTTAGTAATTACCTATACTTTATCTTCTTACTTTCATTAGCATTTTGCAAAAGAAGCTTTTAAAAAGAAACTTGAGTTTATTACAATCTACACTTCTTTTCTCCCATATCTTTTATCACACACATGCCCATTTTCTGTTCCCACATTTGGACGATACAGTAAAAAATCCCAAGAACTTGCTCTGGCCCAGTGGGATCGTTTAAAGACCGTACCACATCAGAAAAATAAAATTCCATATAAGGTATAGCTTCCTTAGTGAATTGAGATTATTGAAAATTTTATCACTGTGGGCACTTCCCAAGTTTTTTGAAAGGACTGGACACTTGCCACAAATATACTGAATCTACTGGGAGAGAAAATCAGAGTTGATCCTATTATATCTTTGGTTGGAATCATTTATTAAAATCTAGAGATTGGCTATTTTGGAGATTGGATATATTTGAGTTCAGAGTCATTAACAGAAGCTGAATAGTAAATTAAAATGCCAGATCCAAATCTCACATATAATGAAAGACTATTTATTAATCTCTTGTCAAATACAAAGGTTGCAAATATTTTCTCCTATTCTGTAGGTCGTCTCTTCACTCTGTTAATTATTTCCTTTGTTGTGCAGAAACTTTGGTTTGATGTAACCTCATTTACCCAGTTTTACTTTTATTGCCTGTACTTTTAAGATTTAATTTTAAAAATATTTACCTATATCAATGTTCTGAGCATTTCACCTATATCTTCTTTGGTAATTTTATAGTTTTAAGTTTTATGTTTAAGTCCTTAATCAATTTTGAGTTAGTTTTTGTAAATGGGTAATGATATGGGTTCAGTTTTCACATGTAGGCCAGCAGATAAAAGTCTAGCAAATTTTTTTTATTAAAATATATGATACTCTTGGGCCACCAGGTAATGTAATGGTTAAGGTGCTAGACCCCACATGGCTGGTAGTGCTGCTTGAGTGTAGGACCCAGAAGCTTGAAAAACACTCTACATGTGCCCAAAATCTCATGAAGGGAATCTATGAGAAGGGGTAATGGCATGGCTATCGCACGTGGGATGATTTCTCAATTTCTTTCTCTGTTTCTAGCCAGCAAGTACACTTGCCCTATAGTAAATTAAAAACCCAAACAAAGATAGATAATAAACTGACATTTTTCTGATTCAGTTGACTAGAAAGAAAAAGTAATGCTTTGAATAAGGTAAAATCACAATCAACAAAATGTACATTTTTTCTTGAATATATTAGGCCGAGTTATATTGAAATAATATTTTGTAAATGCACAGACAAATGAGTTTACATGGATGATTTCTAAGAAATGAAAAGTATCTCAAACAGTATGAAGTAAGAGAATTACATGGTGTGATATTATGTGGGAAATGGAGGCTAGATTTCCAAAGCTAAGACATTTGATTTGGCCCCCCAAAAATGTTAAATATTCTTAACAGGTGTAAAAAAAGTATGAATTTGGAGTCAATATCAGAGTTCTATTTGTATTCTCAAATAAGTATATAAATATGTGTAAACATTTACTCCAATATACCTGTGTATTCACTGTGTGTGGATTTTCATTAAATATAATGTAAATTTACTAATTAGCAGTATTTGTTGGTTATCTAGTTCTGCTATATAAAATACAGTCGCTGTTAATTTAAATAGTTTTGTTTTTTGTGTCAAATTATTTTGTACGTCTGTGTGCATTTAATGTTTTTCCATGGTATTTGTTGGGTTGCACACATTTATCAGTTTCTGTTCTTAGGTAATACACATATTTTAACAGCAGCATAGCAAACTAGGATGAACAATCTACTAAACTTTACATCTGCCTGAGAAACCAGCATCACTTTCTCATGGAGGGCATCCTCCTGTTTGGAAGCACTTCACACAACAGGCACTTCAGCTCAGTTATATGCTTCTGAATGAACAGTCAGATTGAAGGAATTACACTGATTTTAATGAATATTTCTCTATCTTGATAAATTACTCTTCTTTATTTTAGAAGTTTATTTCAGTCTGAGTAACGGAGATTGATGATCCACTATCTGCCATCTGTTCCCACTTGCCATTACCACAGAATCCTAAATTACTTTGAGCATTTTTCAAAATATTTTACAGTGCTCATGTTTTAGTTTATATCTCATGTTGCATGCTATAAAAAATCATGCAGATATCATGCATTCCATCAATAAAATATCACAAAAATACAGAAATAATCATATCATTCTGCATATATTATTACTCACTGCAAATTTGGAAAACTTTAAAATTTTACATGATTCCATGATAAATCAACCATAAATTCCTTTCTCAAAAGATTTAGTAAAATTAAAACAGATATGACTTTAAATAAGTATAGGTTTAAAATATGGGTAAAATTAACATATGCATTTATAAATCTATGTACATATCTATCCATACACACACACACACACACACACACACACATACACACATACACATATACACACAGATCACACACACACATATCTGTGTATGTGTACATGTGTGTGTGTGAGTGTGTGTGCATTCAGAGTATATAGGTCTACCTGGGAGCTGAATCCTCACTATTTAGAAAAATTGTTGAAGGAATTTGTGGCCTTGCCATCTCCCTTGGGGGATGATTTCTCACTTTCGGTCTCTCTGTCTCTCCAGCAAGTGCATGTGCCCTATTGGAAAAAAAAACTCTTAAAAAATTACTATGGAACATTACATAAGCCCTTATCACTGTTTCATTGTGGTCAATGATATGTAAACTTACAGACATATTTTACATTATAAATAATTCTCTTTATTTTAATCTCTTTATCCATCTAGGATAATTTTTTCTCTGGCTTTTGTATTTCCATTACTACATATATCTTAGTAAGGAATTACTTCTTTTTGTTCTGGAAACCCTTCATAGGTTTTCTTTTTTTAATAAAAAAATTTATTTTTTTTTATTTATTATTTTTTAATTCACTAGGGATAGACAGAGGGAGAGAGAGAGTGAGTGAGAAGGCAAGCTGCCAGGTCCAGGACTCAAACTGTGGTTAGCCATGTGGGAATCCAGCTCCTTAACCACCATTCCACCCACTGGTCGCCTCATAGGTTTTAGTGTGTATGCATAGTTTTATTTGGCAAAAAAATTGGGATAGCAACTTTTTTCTTTTTATTTCTCTTTTTTTCTTCCTATTTTACAGAGGGAACATATACTTGCCAGAGAGAGACAGGAAGAGAGAGAGAGGGAGAGAGAGAGAGAGAGAGAAAGCAAATCCAATGGCCATGCCCAAATCCCCTTTCCTCCATTTATCCATCCTTTGGGGTATGCACACATACATACCTGGTGTTTTTTTCAAGTTGCTAAGGCTAGGATTAAAATCATGATGGGTCATGTGAGACCCAGGTACCTAAATAACCAGGCCATAAGGCTGGCCCAGCAAGTTCTTTTTCTTTCTTATGAAAAACCTCATTATGGTGATTTTTGGCTTTCATTGTTTCTCCTATCAACTCATACTTTTATGCAATTGTTTATTTTTTTGTTTTGTTTTTTGTTTTTTGGGTTTTTTTGGAGAGATTTTCGCTATAGGGCGCGTGCGCTCACCAGACAGACAGAGACATAGAGACAGAAAGCGAGAAATCACCCCCCAGGGAGGATGGTCATGTCGCAATCCCTTCTCCTCCATTCTCCTCTCGGGATCTTGGGCATGCACGCACACGCGCCCGGCGTGAGTTCTAAGCCACCGGGTCCGGGACGCGAACCGCGGTCGACTACATGGGAGTCCAGCGACATAGCCATTACGCCAACTGCTGGTTCCCGCAATTGTTTATTATAAGATAATTGGACTATGCTATAGTACTTCTAAAATGTTTACCTTGACTTTATGTTCAGCAGTTTTTTTTCTAATATAGTTGTACTGGCTATTTGTGTTATAGGATTTTTTGAATCTGTGACTTGTGTGTTTTATAGCCTTAATAGTTCTATAATTTGTTTTATTTATTTGTTATTTTAGCTTTTTGGTAGTGGGAGTGCACTTGCTGGAGAAAGAGAGAAAGAAGAAATAAAAAAGCACTCCTCCCATTGCAGATGATCATGCCACAATCCCTTCTCCTCCACCCACCACTTGGGATTTTCAGCATGCATACACACGTGCCCAGTGTGCTTTTCAAGTTACTGGGTCCAGGTGACTTGAAACCTGGACTCGAACCATACAGTCGGCCATGTGGGATCCAGCCACCTGACCACCACTGCCTAGCCCTGTTTTATTTATTTTTTAGTGCTATCTTAGAGTTAACCAATATCTCCTATTCTGTATCTTTTCTTGCCTCCATTTTTAAATATATTTTAAATTGAAATAGAGCAACAAATGAATGACTTTATATAAAGAGCATGATAACTTCTTACACATGAACACATGTGCATACCACCACTTAGTAAAGGTATTTAACATTAGTAACTCTCCAGTTGGTTCATTTACGCACTATTCCAGTCAAAACCAGCTCAGAGTCAACAGGAATTGTGATATTCATCCTCATCAACCAGTTATGACCTTTTGTGAATTCATGAACTCTCACTCTAACAGAAGAACCTGGCTTTCACCATCTAACTTCCACTTACTTAATTGTTCATTCCCCATACGCCTGGTTAGCATCGCTAGAACTGTAAGCCTGTGTCTTCATCGCAGACAGTGTACCAACTAGACTGCGGTGCATATGTACAGTTTAATTTGCCTTCCGTTTTGCTCACTCCATTCACTTCCAGCATTATTAAGTTCAGCCCTTTCTCCTCCCAGCTGAAAAGGTCCAGTGGGGTTGTTTAATACATGCATAATACAACTAACAACTAAATTGTTTTTCTCTTTCTGCTTCCCATGCTGGCATTCCCCAACCTACTAAACGGTTTTTTTTTGGAGAGACAGACAGACAGACAGACAGACAGACAGAGACAAAGAGACAGAAAGCGAGAAATCACCCCCAGGGGGGATGGTCACGCCGCAATCCCTTCTCCTCCATTCTCCTCTCGGGATCTTGGGCATGCACGCACACGCGCCCGGCGTGAGTTTTAAGCCACCGGGTCCGGGACACGAACCGCGGTCGACTACGTGGGAGTCCAGCGACATAGCCATTACACTAACTGCTGGTTCCCCTAAACGGTTTTTTGAATCTGCATGTATTTAGGTTCACTCTGTGTGCTTTAATGTTCTATGCGTGTTAACAGATGCATATTGTCATGTATCTGCCATAATAGAACCATACTGCGTGGTTTCACACATCCCCCAAAGAGATCCTGTACTTTACCGTCTCTTCTTCCTCTCCTTAACCTCTGGCAACCACTTTATTTTTTTCTGTTTCTGTAGTTTTTGCCTTTTTTGGAATATCATATGAAGAAAATCATACAGTACATTCTTTATCAGATAGGTTCATTTCTCTTTGTAGAATGCGTTTATGATCAGCCGTGCTTTTGCATGGGTTTACACCTCTTTTGACTTCTAAATAGTAGTCTGGTGTACAGACACATGGGTGTTTTGTTTTGTTTCATTTTGTTTTAATCTATTCTCTTGCTTTTGAGGATATCTTGGTTTCTTCCAATTTGGGGTGACTACAATAAAGCTTCTACAAACATTCACATGAAGCTGTTTTGTGTGGATATAAGTTTTCAAACCAGTTGGGTAAATACTTGGTGATAATATTGATGGAACACATAGGTTTAGCTTAGCTTTTTAGGAAATCACCAGAGACCAGCAAATGATGTATTGGTTACTTCACTGGACTTCCATGTAGTCGACCACGGTTTGAATCCTGGACCGGGAAACTTGCAGCTCATGTGTGTGTATATGCCTAAAATCCCAAGAGGAGAAGAGAGGATAGGGGATTGTGGCGTGACCATTGCTCTGGAGGGGGGAGTGTTTTCTCACTTTCTGTCTTTCTGTCTCTCCAGTGAGCACACACGCCCTATAGCAAAAATCTCTCTCTTAATAAAAGAAGATATAACCAAACCATCTTCCAATATGGTTGTATCAATTTTGCACTCTACCAGCAATAAATGAGAGTTCCTGTTGTTTCATGTTCCCACTACTTCATCATTAAACAGTTTGGGGATTTTAGCCATTTTAATAGGTATGTAGGAGTCTCTCACTTTTGTTTTCATTTGTAATCCCTTAATAATCAATGACATTGAATATATATGTCAATTTCTTACTAATATAGCTTCTGCTTGAGGTATCTGTCTGGATTTCTTGCCTATTTTTAAATGGGATTGTTCTCTTATTCCTTTTTTTCTTTATATATTTTGGATGAAATATGTGTAGGTGGGCCCGCCTGCGACCAGGGAGTTAAAAAGCAGATTCCACATGACCAACTCTGCGGTTTCAATGAATTCTGCTGTTCTATTTCACAGTAGGGTGTCTATAGCTAGTAATAATGTATTACATGTTTCAGGATAGCTAGAAGAGAGAATCTTGAATGTTATAACCACTCAGAAATGGCAAATATTGTGACAATGTATAGTTTATTACCCTGATTTGATCATTAGACAATGTATACATGCACTGAAGTATCATGTTTGTATCCCTTAAAAATGTAACAATTATTACATGTCAATTGTAGATAAAATGCAACTTTTAAAAAGTGTATAATTTGGGATAATAGGTGGCTGGTGGTTAAGGCCTGGATCCCACATGGCTGACTCCATGGCTTGTTTCCTGGACCCAGCTGCCTGATAAACACACTGGGTGCATGTGCACATGTGCCCAAAGCACTGAGAGGAGAATGGAGGAGAAGGGCTTTCAGTGCAGCCATCCCCCCAGGGGATGGTTTCTACTTCCCCTTTCTCTCTGTCTCTCTAGCAAGCCCACATGCTCCATGACAAAACAAATGAACAAAAAAGTGCATAATTCTACCTTAAAAAATTAGGACCAGCAAATTACATAATGGTTACCTAGCTAGACTCCCACATGGTCAACCATGGTTCGAGTCCTGAACTCAGCAGCTTAAAACACATGGGGCATGTGTGTGCGTGCATGCTCAAAATCTCAAGAGGAGAATGGAGGAGAAGCGATTGCAGCATGACCATCCCTTCCGGAGGGTGATTTCTTGATTTCTGTCTCTCTATCTCTCTCTGTCTCTCTGGAGTACATGTGTCCAATAGCAAAAATCTCTAAAAGTATATTGAGCAACAATCATCAAATTCCATATAAAACAAAATTTTTAAGCTAACTCATTTCAACTTAAAATAGGAAAAAAGTCTATGCCAGGACATTTTACATATTACTAATTTAAAGCTTAATTCATTTATTCAAAGTTCAGTGTTTCTTTGTAATATTAAAAGGCTTTGATATTGAAAAGAGATTGTTGATCCATTGTAAAAATGCCTTTATGAGGTTAGTCCTCTACTCTCCCATGCCTATATCAAATAAAAATTACTGTAAAACTTTTCTGATAAAATAGAAGCCAAAATTTGCAAGGAAAAATAGAAAAAAAGAATATACCTATTAATGACACTCCAGGTTTGAAAGGAGCATAAGAAATTGCAATCATTCTTCCACTTTTTAAATAATTAATGTAGCAACTTTGAAAATCGTGTTGCTTGCCACCATTATTTATACTTGCCTTGCATTTTCAACAATTTTAAGGGAAGTATTAAAAATGTCAAGGTGGGGGCCAGAAAGGTGGTATGGTGGTTAAGAGCGCCGGACTCAAAAACATGGGCAAATTGCTGCTTGCTTTCTCACTTTCTCTCTCTCTCTCTCTCTCTCTCTCTCTCTCTCTCTCATTCATGCTCTGTTCCTCTCTGGTCAAACTAAATGAATAAATAAAGTTAAAAAAAGTCAGGATGTTATTTTATAATAGTATTCAAGTTTTTCTTTTAGATTTACCATAGGATCTGCTGCCTTAAAGAAACATGTATCTATTGTTAATGCGTGGAAAAATACAACTCTATTAATACTTCTCTCTGAAAATGAGTACATCAATTGTATGTTCTAAATAGAAAATAATGAGCAAGAGGTTTTGCTTTTGTTTCTGCCTTTTTTTTTTTAATAATATGACATGCTCTGTAAATCAATTCTCGTAACCTAATTAAAAATATACGATCTTTGGGGCCACCAAGTGGCATAGTGGTTAAGGTACTAGACACTCCCACATGACCACCCATGGTTCGAGTCCCAGACCTAGTGACATGCTTTCTGATCTCTCTCTCTCTCTCTCTGTGTCTCTCTCTGGTCAAGTTAAAATAAATGAATGAGGAAATAAAATTAAATAAATAATTATTTTAAAAATGTACATTCTTTGAAGAGGTATAAAGAGTGAGATACGGAGATTATTATAAGAAACCTACATTACTGTGTAAAGCCTGTACAGATCGGTGAAGGCTATTGTTACCAATATAAAGTAAAGATGTCCAAAGAGTACTGGATTCAGTGCTAGATTTTCTTCAGAGTCTACATTTTAGGAAAGCTACCAACAATTATAGCACAATTGAGGGGACAGCATTAAAATTCTTGGAATTCAGCCATGTGAACATCAGTTAATTTGTTTTATAGAATTCCAAGTGAGACAAGCTCATCATGTTTAATATGTGAAGATTTTCTATGTTAAAAAAAAAATCTGTTTTGCATTAATCCAGAACTGCAAAAACATGACTCCAAGTAGACAATATTAAAAAAGATTTCATTTCAAAAAGAAAAATAAATAAGTAGACATTTTCGAAGGTGAAGCAGAATTTTCCAGTACTGTTTGTTAAGATGATGAACCTGAAAATATCACCTTTTAAAAATTGCCATAAGCTACTGAGCAATATGCAATGGTAATTTTTAAGTGAGAGATTTGTTCTCAAAATTCCATTTTAAATGATTATATTATCATATTAATGGAAACATGATAATTCATACTAACGTGGGCAGAAACGTTAGGAAGATAGTAAATTCAGGGAGTGTAGCAATAATATATGAGGGTCTTATTTTTCAAAGCACCGTGCTGCCAAATTAAATCTTGGATGGAAATTCATGTCCCATTTGATTCTATAATTATTGACTCGGCCATGAACTTGCTACTCACTGAAGATATTTATGACTGATTGCCCAGCTCTTGCTGGCAGGTAGAGAAGCTATGAATTGAGCAATAGTTTCAAACTCCTACTCAAGATTCTCTGAGTCAGTACAGTGAACATGGTACCTGCTGGCATTATAAGCCTTACATAGCCTAGCTGCAATCTTGATAATGCATAGACAATTGTTTATATGATTATAATTAACATCACTAATTAAAAGTTATAGAGACCAGCAGGTGTCATGGAGTTAAGGTGCTGGGCTCCCATAAGGTTGACCATGGTTCGAGTCCCGGATCTGGCAGCTTGGGACACACCAGTGCATGTATATCCATGCCCCAAATTCCAAGAGGCAAATGGAGAAGAAGGGATTGTAGTGTGTCGTTCCCCCTGGTGGGTGATTTCTCACTTTCTCTCTCTGTTTGCCTCTGTTTTTTTAGTGAGTACATGTGCCCTATAGCAAAATTCTCTCTCTCAAAAAAAAAAAAAAAATGTTATAAAGAGATGCCCCAGCCATATTGGTATGGGCAGTAACTTCCTGCTCAGCAATGCTGGCACCACATGGCCAATGGGGGTTTGGATTCTGGTCAACCTAAATCATGCTGACTTGTAGCCACTTGTGGGAAAGCCGGAGAGGGATCGTGGCGTGTGACTCTGATGTAGGTGCATGTCTGCCATGTCTCTCCCCCCACAGTGTCAGTGCATACACTCTGTTCATGCATAAATGAAAATAAATAAATAAGTAAAATAATTTTTAAAAAAGATAGAGTGAGCATGCTACTTCATACTTAAACATACCAGGTAGTCTTATCGTTTTCTTGTTATCTAAAAAAACTCCACATTTTAATTGGTAGGAAAAAATATGTTAAACCAATGACTACTTTTCCCATAAACCAATGTAAAACAAAGGTTTGAGTATTTAGCAAACACTAAGAATTATATTACTAATGTATAGTTTTACAAAACATTAGCAAATGCAGCATAGAATTTTCTACAGAAATATCTGTCTTTTCTATAATGAGGATTGAATATAAACCCTTTTTAGAGGAATAATTAACTTTGGAAATATATGAACCCAGTGAATATTTAGCAATATAAATTACAGTTTCGCTTAATTATTTAAAATTGCTTAATTCTTAAAATTAATGTTTGATACATTTGTATATTTATAATCTAGTGTTGTTAATAATTTGGTTGTCACAATTAAAATATCTGTCTGTCTATCTTATTGAAACGTAAATGTATTTTTCTCTACAAAATGTATGTCCAGGAAACAATGTGTTACAAAATAAGAATAAGAGGTAAAATAATCAGGAAATAGATAACCTACTCCTGCCACCATTTTGTTATAGAAGACAGTAGATTTTACTTTCTCTGGAAATTTACCAAACTCAGAACATGCCACCCATAAAAATTAATTAAGTTTTAGAGTCTTTTAAATCACAAATTATGATGCTCTTTTTATATTATGTTGCAATCATGTGGAGTTTAATAGTGGCTTAATGGTTATTTCTCCAACCAGGCTTATCATTAATTTGCTGCATTTTCAGGAAGGCTTCTATCCATCTTTCACTTCTCAATAACAAGCCAACTTCTAATTCCTGACAGAAGGCTGAGGAGACAGAAGCAACTTACAGTTCTGCCTGTTTATGATACTCATCTGAATGATGTATTCATGAGTTGGCAGAGTGAAGCCACGTAGCTTGGGATAGCGGATTTCATGTCTTCGCAAATGAAGGCAGCCCCAGGGCATTAAGAACTCTTAACCATTAATACTGGTTTTTGCCACAAGGCAGTTACATGAACTGACAGTTTGGCAGGGGCATGGCTCCTTGCATAATCATACACTGATTACCTCTGAAATAGGATTAATATTACTAAGTTTTTAGTTACTCACAGCTCGATTTAGTCAATATTCCTTTCTTTAAGGAATCAAAATATTGAAGCAGAGTATCTTGATGCTTATTTGATTTTGACTACACTGCAATTTATCATATTGAATATTTTAAACAAAAATAATAAAAATATAGTAAAAGGAGTGATTTTTTTTTTCTGAAAGTGTCAATTGTACAAATGGCCATAAGTTTGCCTAGGAATTGTCCCCCAAAATATAAGAGATCGATAATTAAATGTCATACAGATTAGAACTTTATGGGCTCTTTCACAAAAATAATTTGAATTTAAGGACTATAAAGATGTCTTAATTGAATTAAATCTTTTTTGAACATTAAATAAAGTGTATTTCATTAAATATGCTTTAAAACAAAAAGTCATCTTATTCTAGACTAACGTATGTCAGTGCTAAAATGATTGCATTAAGTACAATTTTACTTATAGTATGGAAATATTGTAGTTAATATTTTATACTGGTTACATGTTTATGAAAAAGATGAGATTGAGAAGTTGCTTAAGTACTCAAAAATGATGATCTAAAGGCCACAATTATTAGTACTTATATTTTTCAATAATCAGTTACCCAATTAATCCTAATTTCCTCAAAGATCAAGGGCAATATTGGAATCAATCGCCTGAAGCAATTTTTTTCTGAGTTCTACCTTGAGAATATTTTATGTTTTAAGAAAAAATGGGTTTTCTCTCTTGGCTTCTTTAATTTTAGGTAAGATATTAATCTATACCAAGTCGTGAGATACAACTTTGTATTATTATTATGATTTTTAAACAATCACTATAACATCATTTGGCTTATAAAGAGATTTACCCAACATGAAATACTTTTCAGATCAGTCCTGGCATGTGATAGAAAGTGGTTGAATAGGGAAGATTTACTGCTGAGAGAAGCAAGCCAGCATTAAAAAAAGTTACTGTATGTCTCCACTTAATATATACCAACTATCTGCACTCTATGGTACAGATTGAAATATTGGAGGACATAAAAGCAGTGAAAATAGTTACGGACGCTGAAGACAGCGTGGAACGGGGTGAGGGAGGGGCAAGGAAAGAGTATAGAGATACAACTTTTAAAAAAGCAAGTCGTCCTTGATGAATAACCTGGTTGGAACCAAGTTTATTTTTAGCTGGGTAATTATATCAAAGTCATATTTAAACCTTTTCCATTTGTACATTCTTCATGCCTAAGATTGAGCAAAAGCAATTGGATGAAGAAAGACTTTGTACTAAAATTCTGAGTTTAAATAAGTGACCTCATCTTGGGCAAATCCTTTGCAATTCTCTGCACTGCTTCTACTTTCTCTAATTAAGCATGTTCTTTTAATTTCGGGGAAAAAATATTTTGTCATTCTTTCTCAACTTCAATATTACACCTGACTTAGGACATTATATTTCAATGAGAAAATGGAAGCAAACAAGGGATCCGTCCACTAACCTCCCTGAACCTATCTGTCCAATCTGCTCGCCGGCTGTAACTGCTACACTTCCCCTCACATGCCATGGACCCCACCTCCTCTACAGGCTGAAGAAGGGTGCTCTCATAACAATGTCTTTATTCTCCACCTTTCTTCTGCCTAATTCCACTTATGCTTAAACTCTAATATTTGTATCACATAAAGAAATCTCTCTAGAACTTGAACCTTCACCTCCAGATACTTCATTTCATTCTTTATAACAAACTCATCCAAAAAGTTACACACATCATTTCTGATTTAGTTATCTCCCTTTTGGTCATTAACTGATTACAGAATTTAACTACCATTACACGGAAGCCCATGTTTCAAGTTTATCAATAGCTTCATTTACCATTCAAAAATCCAGGTTTTTAAAAATTTTTTGAGAGGTTTTTGCTATAGGGTGTGTGTGCCCACCAGAAAGACAGAGAGAGAGACAGACAGAAAGTGAGAAATCACCACCCCCAGGGTGGGGGAATGGCCATGCTGCAATCCCATCTCCTCCATTCTCCTCTTGAGATCTTCGGCACGCACACACATGTGCGCAGCGTGAGTTTAAGTCACCAGGTCCGGGACTCGAATCGCAGTCAGCTACATGGGAGTCCAGCAATATAGTCATTACACCAACTGCTGGTCCCAAAAGTCCAATATTTTTTTTATCAGATTACCTGCTTCTCCTAGCTTGTACAATATTATGTCTGTTTACTTTTCACTCTTTGACCCCTCTGCCGTTTGTTGCATATGACTGGCAAATACTTACACCAGCTAGATGTTCTTTGTTTTTCTCCACTTGTACTTGAGCAATAGAACTCTGCTGGAAAGAATTGCACAGGAAGCAAGATAAACTTATAATTTAGTGTCTTGATTGCAACCTCCACAACTCCTGGGAACACATTATGCTCCAGAAGCAATTCAATCTACTACTCAAAAACTCCAGTTCTAATAGCTTCCCATAGTATTTAAACCTCAACTCTCCACCTCTATTGTTTCCTTAATTCTACACGGAAGTCCCAATCTCCCACTTTCAAATTCCTGACATACATATTTTTTAATGTTTGGTTTTATAAAGCAAAAATTATAGTTTTATTAACAGAGAACTTTACATTCAGTTGTCTGTCAAAATGTTTCTTCCCAAATTCCTGATACAGTTCTTATTTTGTTTTTGTTTGTTTTTTTTTTTTTTTTTTTTTTTTTGAGAGGTTTCTTTGCTATAGGGTGTGTGCGCTCGCCAGACAGACAGAGAGAGACATAGAGACAGAAAGCGAGAAATCACCCCCCAGGGGGGATGGTCACGCCGCAATCCCTTCTGTATCCCCCCGATACAGTTCTTATACAATGCCAATCTTTTCTCCAATCTTTGGAATGGCCCTTCTTCCAATAAGATCTTTCCTATTTATAAATAAGTTTAAAAACTCTAATATTTTGGGAACCAGCAGTTAGCATAATGGCTATGTCGCTGGATTCCCACGTAGTCGACCGCGGTTCGCGTACCGGACCCGGTGGCTTAAAACTCACGCCGGGCGCGTGTGCGTGCGTGCCCATGATCCCGAGAGGAGAATGGAGGAGAAGGGATTGCGGCGTGACCATCCCCCCTGGGGGGTGATTTCTCGCTTTCTGTCTCTATGTCTCTCTCTGTCTGTCTGGCGAGCGCACGCGCCCTATAGCGAAAATCTCTCAAAAAAAAAAAAAAACTCTAATATTTTATAAATATTTATTTTACCTGGTGTGTTTTCAAGCCTTTGGGGGTCAGAGTTAGATCCATGATTAACCACATGGAATCTGTAGATCTCCGTATGTAGATAGAGAGCTTACACGCTACGCTACAGGACCAGCCCAAATCCTTTTTTCAAGTTACTTTGAGATATGCAGTAATTTGTTATCTATAGTCTATATCTATATCTATATTTTTGTGTTTTAAAATACTTGTAAGGAAAATAGGCAAACTTTTAGGACATTATGTTAAGTGGAATAAGCAAAGTACATAAAGAGAAATAAGGTTATGTATTTCCTCCCCTGCGGAAACTGAAAGAAACAGATGACCTGATGCAAGTGGAGACATGAAGAGTGACTGTTAGAGGCCAGAACGGATGGGGAGGAAAATAAAAGGATGTTGATTTATGGAAATAAAATTACAGATAGATGGGTAAGAGTCTAACATTTAAAATGTGTATCCTTTAGTTTTTCTATCTTCTTTCAGCCATTCACTTTCGTTTTTTTATCCGAACCTATAGAAAGTTTCTTTACCTTTTTTTGCTTTTGAGAGGTTTTCGCTATAGGGCGCGTGTGCTCACCAGACAGAGAGAGAGAGACATAGAGACAGAAAACGAGAAATCACACCCCGGGGGGAATGGTCAGGCCGCAATCCCTTCTCCTCCATTCTCCCCTCAGGATCTTGGGCACGCACGCACACGCGCCCGGCATGAGTTTTAAGCCACTGGGTCCAGGATGCGAACCGTGGTTGACTACGTGGGAGTCCAGCAACATAGCCACTATACGCTAACTACTGGTTCCCAGAAAGTTTCACAAATAGCTGGAGTGGTGTTTGTTGCTAAACTCTTTAATACCCACTTACCCTTTCGTTGATGAAGCACTGGGATCACGATTCCTCTACCCTGATGAGTGCCATTCACAGGGAGTCGATTTTTATTTTGACTTCAAAATTGGAAGTGTGAACACAGCCTGACTGACCAAAGCATTTGCTGTTTACAGTATTTTGTATTCTAGTATTTGGTTAAAAATCATTACTTCTTGAGTTAGCCCATGGTGCAGTGGTTAAGCCAGTTCATTCCTATTTTGCCAAACACACAGTTCAAATCCCAGATCCTGCAGTTTGAAAAAACTTGCTGCGCGTTTGTGAGCATGCTCAAAATACCACAAAGAGGATGAAATGGAGGGGAAGGAATATCGGCAATGGCGTGACCATTTCCCATGGGGGCTATTTTCTCATGCCTCTGTTTTTCTCAGCCAGCATGAGTGAATGTGCTCTCTGGCAAATATTTTTATTTTAAATGTTGTTTGTCTTAATTACAAATAGTTAAAGCTAATGATGTGATGACATTTACTGGGGTTGTTTGTTTTTGTTTTTGTTTTGTGTTTTTTTTTTTTTTAAAGAACTAGCAACTCATTTACAACCTCCCATATTTAGTTTGTTAAATTCAAAACCTGGATAAGGAGTACTATATATTGTTTTTTCTTTTTTTTTCTTTTCATTCTCATCACATCTTAAACTCCAGAAAATGTAAGTCTAGAACTGCTGATCAGCGTAAAACTCAAGTATAATCAGATGAGAGAAGAGGAGAGCTAAAATTTAGAGAACGATAAGCATCTCCTTCCATCACCTGAAGGAGTGGATTATGCTTTCCCTGCTCTGTAACTACACGTTTAGTAACATTAGTAAATAGATCACCCTTCTCATGAGTTAAATTATGTTATCACTTAAACCAGATTTTCTAAATTTGTGCACTCATAATTGCTTTGTCATTTGCTCACTTTGTGCAAACTTTAACAGAATCATACTCCTGCTATGGCCAGAAAAGCTGTTATAGGCAAAATCAAGTAGACGTTGCAACTCTTTGTTTCACTAAGAATGGCAGTACCTTTTGAAAGTGAATAACACTCCTTATTCTTGATAAAACACTAGATAATCTTGGATCCGGACTTTAAGCAATCTTCTGTAAAACCATAATGGCACCTCTTGAATTCGTAATCTTTCTAAAGTTAAATCTCAACAGAGAGAGAGTCAGGTATTGATTCTTTGGTTCAAGAGAAAATCTTTCCCAACTTGCTGGCGGTCTGCATTCACACAGAAATTGAGCTAGTCATATGGATAACGTTTACTCTAATAAATGTATGGTTTACTTTTTCTCACTTGCATATTTGATTTTTGTTGTTTTGATTTGTGTGGGGAGGAGGTATAACAAAGAGTAGATTAGATGTGAGTACACAATCTTCAATTGATCTTTGAACAATTCTGATGCATTTAGTACCAATAAGTAGAGAGCTTAACTTCAGAATTAATTTTTATTCAAATCCAAGTCATGTGTTTTGTCAATAATTACAGTAAACTCTTTGCATGTAAGTCAACTCTTTATTGTGTATGTGCTTACATGTCTGTACATGTGTGTGTAGGCATGTATGTAGGTTTTTAATTTCTTATTTGCAGAGGGACAGAAGAGGTTGTAAAAAGATGTAAGCCATGTTAGTACATAAGATTCATAGATAACACTTCAGTTCCTCTAAATATATTTTACCCCAAGAAGAATTTTAAAAACATTATGTTTATGATCATAAATAATGAAAGGGATAAAGAGTGACTTATCCAAAAATCTGTTAAAACATCAGATGAGTTTAGTTCCAACGCATTTGATTCAAGATGTGGTGATACAATTTTAAAAAGTGACTCATAAAAGCAGTAGTGTAAAATAAGATGATCAGATATGGCACATTTCCACAAACCTTAGCAAAGAACACTTGTTCTGAAGTAAAATCAAATAGTTTAATACTACAAGGAATATGATATCCTGCCAAGAATTCACACTAAAATTTATGGAGGAACAGATTTTGCGAAATCATTAAATGCTATTCATTCCGTACGATGATGCTGTTTTATTGGATTTATTGTGTGTAAAATGATTCCGTATGCTAATTCTAATGGGGAGAAGGTTCTGCCATAGAGTCCTTTGCATATGTGCGTGAATATTCCCTTATGTCTTGCTTGGGTTTTCTCCAATCTCATCAAAGAGTGAAAAATGCACTTTGGGTGAAATTGGAATTGCTACTGAAATACTGATTCCATCAGATATGGAAATTTATACAAATACATTGAGTAAAGTGAGGAAGAAATTTATCAACCTGAGAATATAAGCTCATTCACAAAAATAAAGGAACACATATGAAGTGTTTGGCATTGTGTAGATAACATTTTATGGAAGCATGCAACCATAAGTTGGCATTTGAATGTTGATGGTTTTAATTTTTCAACAGCTTTGTAGTTTGAACATATACTTTGGTGTGACACTGAATCGGATGTAAGAAATATGCTGTAGCTATATGACAAGTAAAGAAGGGGAAATGTTGGATTATGCATAGTTTCTGAAGTTTCTTATGTAAGGGAGAAACTGGTAGTTTTTTTAAAAAGCATTATTTATTCAGTTTTATTTATTTTTCTTTTTCTTTTCTTTTCTTTTTTTTTTTTTTAGTTTGCTACAGAAATCATGTGTTCACCAAAGAGAGACAGAGAGAGAAAGAAAGTAAGAAAGCGAGCACCAGGTCCAGTACTTGAACCATAGTTGGCCATGTGAGAATCCAGTGACCCAACCACCATGCCAACTGCTGGTCCCAAGACTAATAGGTTCTTAAGTAATATGAAGATTGTGTCTTCATATATTTTTTGATTTTATATTTAAATGTATGTATACTTAAAGTGTGTCTACTTTTAAAAGTCCTTAAAACAGTATATTTACTTTTTATAAGGTAAGAAAAAAAAAGCACAACATATCAGATTACTACTAGGATGATTTGTTGTTTCAATAGTCACCCTGATTAGCATTCATATCAAATTGTTTTACTATTGCATGAAGTCTTACCATTGTTTTATACTTAAATATAGTTTTAGCAATATTGTTCATTTACCATCATTTGTGCTGAGCTTATTAAATATTTATTTTCACTGACAGTGTTTTCATAAAATGAAAGCTTCTGATTCACAGAGAAGATCCAATAGAAGATATCAAATATTTGATATTTTTTCCCATGCAGTGTAACAGATACACGATGGTGATGAGACCTGTTGACAAACATGAACAGAACGGAACACAGTCTAGAAATGGAAAGTGTTTTAAGGTTAAAAAATCAGAGTCGTTTATGAAATTAAAAATCATAATACACAAACATCTTTTTCAGGACAGTTGCAATAACAGAGTTATAGAAAAAGACACAGTAATATATGTTATAGATTATTAAAATGTACCAAGATTTCCTGCTTGTGGTTGGTGGTTAAGACCGGCTTGATCCCACATGACCAAATGCATGATTTGAGTACTGAACCTGGCCACATGAGAAATATGCCAGGCTCATGTGCATACATGGCCCCAAATCTCAACAGGTGGGAGAAATAGAGAACAAGGGATTGCGGCATGACCATTCCCCATGGGAGGTGCTCTTTCTCTCTGTTTCTCTGTCTCTCTCTCTGTCTCTCCAGCAAACAGACAAGTCTTCTGGCAATTTTTGTTTAAAGTACCAACAATGATTTTCTGCCCATGATACAATTGCATATTTACTTAATAAATATTAAAGTTGTTGATAAATATTTAATATACCAATAAAGGTTTTTAATGACGTGGAAGACTTTCAGATGCATTATGATAGGAAAACAAAATTATACACAGAAAAAACTGTGTAATCCCATTTATTAAAACCCTAGAAATGAAAACTAGTCTATAGTGAAAGAAAAATATACCAGTTGATGGGAACTAAAGATGTAATGAAGGAAATCAACTAAGAGATAGAGCAACAGGATTGTGGAGACTGATGAAAATAGCCTGTGTTTTGTGTGGGCAGTTGTATAGATGTATATATATACCTGTGTCAAAGTTCATTTCATTGTAAACTTAAAGCAAAAAATTCTTTATTAGATGGGCTACAACACAAAATAGACAAGTCTTGAAAATTAATTTCTGGCTAAAACAGGACAGGTATAAAAAAAAAATACCAGGTCACAAAACATAGGGTAAGTGATGTAAAAATATATAGAAAAGTAAAAAGAAGCCCAATAGATTCTGAAAATAGGAAAGATATCTAAGAGGGCCTCTTGAGATGAAGAGTAGAGGAAGAGATATATCTCTAAGTCACATATTACTTTCCTGTTCTTTTATTGGCAAACCTATAGGTTATAACATTTTAGTTATTAATAATTAAACCAAATTAATAGTTTTACTAATTTCTTTTTTTGGGGAGAGGTTTTCGCTATAGGGCGCGTGCGCTCGCCAGACAGACAGAGAGAGACAGAGAGACAGAAAGCGAGAAATCACCCCCCAGGGGGGATGGTCACGCCGCAATCCCTTCTCCATTCTCCTCTCGGGATCTTGGGCATGCACGCACACGCGCCCGGCGTGAGTTTTAAGCCACCGGGTCCGGGATGCAAACCGCGGTTGACTACGTGGGAGTCCAGCAACATAGCCATTACGCTAACTGCTGGTTCCCAATAGTTTCACTAATTTCTAAGCAACATAGGGAAACCTTAAATCTTCGTAATATTCTGATATTTGCTTGCAATTGTTTTCATGCATTTTACATATATATGTGTGTGTGTATATATACATATATACATATACATATACATATGTATATATATACACATATGGAAATCAATAAGACATAATGATTGGTTCAATGTCACCATAAATTTAGTTACACATTTACTCCATTTCTTCATTTTTACTCTTTTTGACAGTGCTCAAACTTCAGGCAGGGTTATTTTCTTCCTGCCTGAAGAATTGCTTATGAGGTCAGCAGGTGGTATAGTGGTTAAGGCCCTGGACTCTCACATGACCAACAGTGGTTAAAGTCCAGTCCAGAGGCTTGAAACTCACCCTGGGTGTGTGTGTGTGTGTGTGCCCAAACCCCCAAGTGCAGAATAGAAATGAAGCAATTGAGCGATGGCCATCCTCCATGGGGAGTGATTTCTCCCTTTCTGTCTCTCTGTCTCTCCAGTGAGCACATATGCCCTAAAGCAAAAATCTTTCAAAACAAACAAACAAAAAGCTGGTCAGTGTTTTCAAAAGCTTGAAGGTTATGAATAAGAAGGGCTGAATGAGAACTCTCACAGATTTAAGTGGGCTACAGAACTATGAAAACTAAATGCAATACAGGATTATATACAGAATCAGAGAAAGGATATTAGAGGACCTAACAAAGTTTGGGAAAAATAGAATGAAAATGTGAATTTATTTTGGTACAAAAATATTTTTTTTTTGGAGAGGTTTTTTTTGTGCTATAGGGCGTATGCGCTCGCCAGACAGACAGAGAGAGACAGAGAGATAGAAAGTGAGAAATCACCCCCCTGGGAGGATGGCCACATTGCAATCCCTTCTCCTCCATTCTCTTCTCAGGATCTTGGGCACGCACGCACACGCGCCCGGCGTGAGTTTTAAGCCACCGGATTCGAGACTTGAACCCTGGTTGGCTACATGGGAGTTCAGTAACATAGCCATTATGCTAACTGTAAATTTGAAATCCATACATTATTTTCTCATAATATATATTTTTCATGAACTTTTTGAAGATCCCTCATATTAGTGGAGAAACTCAAGAAGTGTGAATAAAGCTTGGAGTTTATTTAAGAGTATTGTACAAATAACAAATTTGTAGATGTTGAAATTTTACTGTGACTTATAGATCTAAAATTATTTCAGAGTAAAAGTTGAAAACACTCATTTGGTCTTTTATTCGCTTCAGCAAGGAAACTATTTGCTACTCTATTCTTTACCAACACCTTGTTTTGCTTTTCTGCTGTTTTTTCTCCACAGCGTAGAGGGTCATACTGACAAAATGCCATCTGATTTTCTTACTTATTTTGTTCATTGCCTGTCTTTTCTCCTTTAAAGGTAAACTCCATAACTACAGGGGTTTTATCTGTTCACTTTGCCATGCTATCCACTGTTATTAAAATTCACTAAATATTTGTCACATTGAATTACTCAAATTAGCATTTCCTAGTTTAGAAATATGCTCTGCATATAAATACCTCGATCTTATTCTATTGTGGTATAAAACAGATGAGCGTGCTGACAAGTTCTAGTCCAATTTCAACAATCACCTTACCATGCCTAGGACTTACCTACTTACAGTTCTTGCAGACACATTGTCTTAGCTACTACAAACTTGAAAGCTTAAACAATAAACAGTTATTTCTCACATTCTGAAGCCTGAGGAGTTCAAAATCAAGGGACAGTAAATTTGGTACCTAGTGAGAGTGCTCTTCCTAGCTTGCTTCCTTCGTGGCAGATAGGAGAGAAAGAGGGAGAGAAAGCAAGGTTTCTTGTGTCTTTTTATTAGGAAAATAGTACATTTTTGAGGATCCCTCCCTCATGACGTAGCTATCTCCCAAAAGTCTGACCTCCTAATACCATAACATGGGGAGTTAGAATATCGACCTCCATTTTTGGGAGGAATACAAACATTGGTCCATTGCCCATAATAAATGAAGGTTCTGGATCTCTTTGGTCTTATACTGCTCATAATCCAATTCTGGCTAAATCATAGTGTATCATTAATCAACATTACTGTTATAGGCCCTTTTTTCCTACTTCCAAAAAAAATACATAACCGGGTTGTTTCAGTTTAAATGATTGTGATACTTTTCAGATAAGATAACCTACCATAGGGAACTGGGGATACGAATGGATCTGTGGATAATCCAAGATCATGTGTCTTTTAGAATAAAACTAGCCTGATCAGTGAGAAAATATAATCACTAAAATTATAGTTTAAATGTTTTATAAATTGTGTTTGATACTGACATTGATAGATACTTATTTCTGAAATTTTATTAGCTTCATATGACAGCCAAATATAACATATGTTTTTTGTTAAAGCTTGTGACATTTTGTTGTCTCCACAAATCTTTGACTTTTCACCCACACTTCCTTAAAATTAATTATGTTTGTTCTTGTTTTGGAGAAGTTGATGGATTATTTAGCTATGATTTGTGTATCAGATACGGAATGTTAAAATTTATAACATTGTCTCATCCATTAATTTAGTAGGAAATCAAATTAATAAGAAATGACAGAAATAAAATGAGAACCGAACTGCATCATATAACACATTTTATTTAAATTCAGTGCACTGTTGGAAAACTTATTTAATTTACAATAATATTTTGTACATTTTACATTTGAGTGTTTTTGAGGTTATCATAAATGGTATATTTTGTCATTTTCTTTTCCATTTGATTGCTGACAGGATAAGGAAACATCTTTGATTTTTAAATTTTGTATTTGAATCTAGCGACTTTAACTATTTAGTAATCCTAAGGATGTATCTGAATTTTGGGGGAGTAAAAAATCTTATAAAAAGATCCAGTTTGTCTTTTCATTTTTTAGAGATATTTTTGCTGTAATGCGCATGCACTAGACAGACAGACAGAAAGCGAGAAATAACCCCCTGGGGTAATAGCCATGCTGCAATCCCTACTCTTTCATTCTTCTCAATATTTAGGTACACCTGTACATGCATCCAGCATGAGTTTTAAGCCACCAGGTCCAGGACTTGAACCATGATCAACTATGTAGGAATCCACAATGTTACTTCTACACCATCTGCTAGTCCCCCAACTTGTTTTTTCTAATCTTAGCAATTCGTATGTTTTCTCTATTATTGGATCAGCATTGTATGATTGTTTTTGTTGTTGTTTCTTTCTTTCCTTTTTTTTTTTTTAAATTTTGCCAGAGGGCATTAGCACTTGCAGGAGAGAGAAACAGAGAGAAAGGGTAAGTGAGAAAGCACCCCCTATGGTGGTTGGTCACACTGCAATCTCTCTTCCAACATTTCTCACTTCTCTTCAGATTTTGAGCATCCATGCACACATGCCCAAACCACCTGGTGTTTCAAACTGCCAGGTCTGGGATTTGAAATCTGCTATTAGCTGTGTGGAATCCAGTCACCTTAATTAACACACAGGCTGGCCCCACAAGGATTTTAATTACAAATGGTTTCAGAAAACGAAAGACAATAACTAAAGTTAAATTTCTAAATTTGAAACATAAATATTTTCTCTGACCGAATTCTGAATTAAGCAAGCTTGGGTAGCTTGTGCAGACAATTCACGGTACCAATCATTTTGCGTGTCTACTCTCTGCAATTTGTGGCTAAAAAAAAAAAAAAAATCTCAGAAGTATAATGAGCAATCTTACTTTTTAGTTAAATCACCCAGATGTTCCCTCTAATTATAATCCCCCTCACCCCTCCCTTTAATAAGAAGAACAGGTGGTTGGTGGTATGCTGGCAAAAAGGAAAAGGAAAGAATAAATTTTTTCTAATTTTGTAAATTGTCCTAAGCCACTTATTTTTCCAAAGTCACAACTCTTCTAACAAGAACATGTTTCTTTCTAAACTGCTTAATTGTGCCAAATTCTATTTTAGTCTATTTCATATCTGGGTCTTTGCCACAAAGACAAACTGTTCTGTGGTCAGTGTGTTAAAACAGTAATCCATAACAGTCTGCTTGAATCAGTTTTCACTCAAAATATATTCTGTATTCCTTGCTGTATTGCCAACGCTTTTGTTTAAACTCATTGCTCAAAATTTTGAAAGTGAAAGTTCTTGCTATAATATTGTATGTATATATGTATATTGATATATATGCATGTATATAAATATGTGTTATTTATTTCTCTTTATATCATAAAAGAACCCTTTAACAATACCAAGAAGAAAAATGATAACAAATTAGAATAAAATCTGACTTCTGGGACCAGCAGTTGGCATAATGATTATGTTGCTGGACTCCCATGTAATAGACTGCAGTTCGAGTCCCGGACCACGTGGCTTAAAACTCACACTGAGCACATATGCATGTGTGCCTAAGATCCTGAGAGGAGAATGAAGGAGAAGGGATTGCAGCATGGCTATCCCCCCTGAGGGGTGATTTCTCGTTTTCTTTCTCTCTGTCTGTCTCTGTCTTTCTGGAGGGTGCACACAAGCTATAGCAAAATCCTCTCAAAAAAAAAAAAATAGATCTTCCTTCTAAACACAGATATGTCTTTTTTTAAAAATAAAATTTTTAAGAGATATTTGCTATAGGGTGCATACACTCACTGGAAAAACAGAGAGAGGCAGAGAGAGAGAAAGCAAGAATTCCCCCCCTTCCCTCGGGGGGGGGGGGGATGGCCACATGGCAATCCTTTCTCCTCCTTTCTCCTCTTGGGATTTTGGACATGCATGCATGTGCCTGGTGTGATTTTCAAGTCTCCGTGACCAGGACTTGAACCGTGGTTGACTATGTGGGAGTCCACTGACTTAACCATTATGCCACCTACTGGTGCCAACAGAGATAATGTCTTTTAAAATTGCAAATAGTGGGGCCAGCAGGTGGTGTCTTTGTTTTGGTGCTAGACTCCCTATTGGCTGACTGCAGTTTGAACCCTGAACTTGGCGACTTGAAAAATCACACAGGTTATGTGTATGTGTATGTGTGTGTGTGTGTGTGTGTGAGTGTGTGTGTGTGTGTGTGTGCCCAATATCCCAGGAGGAGAATGGAGGAGGGATTACAACATGGCCATCCCCTCTGAGAGGTGATATGTCACTTTTCCCCTCACTGTGCCTCTTTCTTTCTCTCCTACAAGTACACGTGCCCTATGGCAAAAAACATTTTTAAAAAATTACAAATAGCAAATATCTTCAAAATATTCCAGATTGTTCCAGCTAAACATGATAACAATATTGTATATTGTAGGTGAAGTCCATGAGCAAGGATGGCCATCACAAGTATGTCATTTTGATAATACTAAGTGAAACTGTCCCCTTTAGAAAACGAAAACTGCTGGCCATCCTCATCCCAACGGTGATCAGCGTGTGTAGTACTGAAATTTGTGTTTACACTGACATTTGTTTCAGTTGGTATTTCTGATGACCTTCTGTGTACACTCTGCAAAGAGGTTGTCTTTCTATGGGAGAGTGACAATAAAAGAGATGAGTAGTTTTTCCTCTGAACAAATGTAAGCAAAGAAAGAGACGAAAGCAAGAGAGAAAGGATAATACCATTTCGGGTAGCAAATTTCCTTTAAGATCCAAGACATAAATATATGTTTGCTTATTATATATGTATTCTCTATTGAGACAGATGGAGAGTGAGACCTTGAACAGAGTCTCATGCCATGACCAGCCCTGCCAGGCTTCAGCCAACCAGGACTATGAAGAGCACACATGTACTCTTGGTATACTGGTTAACCTGAGAACCAGTTCCAATCTTCCATGTGGTTTCTATAGCATTGCAGAACACACTACTGATGTGCCGTCATGGCTGATTCCAAGTCACATATATTTTAGGCTTTGCAGGCTGCATAATATCTGTCACAATATTGAACCCTATTCTCAGCATACGAAGACAGTCACAGGTAACTTGTAAAAAAAAAAAAATGAGCATATCTGTGTTCCTATAAAACTTTATGTGCAAAAGCAGGATTCAAGCTATGGCGTGCCAGCCTCTGGTATAGGTTGAGTATTTGATAGTAGTTTGCTCATGCCGAATGTTGGGTGTAGTTTTCAATGAGCAATATTGGTTAATAATCTATTTCTCCTTGGATTTATTTAGGAATAAGCTGAAATATATTCTACCCTTTTAAAATCATTTATAACACCTTTCACTTGTTGCAAGAAAAAGCTATTGTAAAGCTATTTTCTATTAAAATTTTAATCCATAGAAGAAAGCAAAGTTATTTAATATTTAAATGCAAGTGACAAAGAAAATAATAATGAACCAATGAATTAGAATTGACTCTTTGTGCATTATAAATTGTTAATGCATTTTTAAAATATAAATGATTCAGGACAACCCTGTATTATAAAATCATTTGCTCTATCACTTAAAAATAGTGATTTCAATATATTGAACATTCACTACCTATAGTTAAAAACTTGACTTAGTACATTTATACCAAAAAATGAGTTTAAATATAATTTTATTGTCATCCTAACCTCAGTGTGCTTGTCTGGGTTTTATGTGTTGATTTTTCTGTCAAAAATGTACTTCAAACTTGTTCCACTGCAACTTGCAACCTTGCAAGATTTTTTTACTCAATAAAGAGATTATAAATAGGCATTGTATATGTATATAAGAGAAAGAAAAGCAAAATAAACTTATTAAAACTATAATCACCATTTACCCTTTACAAAGTAGAGAATCATATTTTTTTGTAAAAAATGCTTGAGAGCCTAACTCTAAGTAGTTAACGTAATAATTATTGGATAGTAAGAGTTTAATGGAGATGATTAAGTTATTTATCAAAGATTTTTAACAATTTTATTCAGGTTGTAATGCATCTTGTTTAAAGCATGTCACATGCAACAACATGGTTCAATATGACCTCAGGTGAAAGTAGAAGAAATAATTTTGAATCTCTTACATTGTTTCAGAAACACATATGTCATTTGACATGACAATTCCTTATACTTATACCACAAATGTCCAGGGTGTCTTATTTAGGTACCCACTGATTTTTCTGGTAAATTACACACATACATAAATAACCAGAGTTATTAAAAAAAGTTAATTTACTAATAAATTGAGCCGTGATTGTTCTAAGGCGTTAGTCTTACCACTTTGGTAACACATATTGAAAAGTTAGAATCTACGTTAGCCCATGGCCTGGTGGTTAAGGTAGCTCCATCGCACATGACCACCCACACAGTTTGAATCCCAGACCCAGCAGCTTGAAAAAGACACAAGGCATATGTGTATGTGTGCCCAAAATTCTGAAAGGAGGGAGGAATGGAGAAGGGATTGTGGCGTGGCCATCCCCCTGGGGGTGATTTCTTGCTTTCCCTTTGTCTTTCACTGTCTCTGGTAAGCACACATGCTTCCTGGTAAATTAAATAATTTAGAAGAGTTTGAATCTGGTTTTACAATGTTCAAACATTAAGCCAGCAAGTTTATAATCAGGTATAGGGATTGTTTAAGATCTACAGTCATCTCTTTTCTGTAAAACAAATCAATTACTTGTATAATTTAATATTGTATTAAATGATTTATTCTTTTTCTATAGATTTGTCATGCTACCTTTATCAAATATGGACAAGTTTAGCTCAGAGTTTATGTGCTGTTCTATTATTCTATTTGTTTTCTATATACGAAAACTTCATTGATTCAATGAATACAACTATGGGGTATGTGTGTATACATTTTTAGGCAGAGTGCAAATGCATATGGGGGGGTGAGGTATAAATATAGAAAAATATTATTTTCTTTCTTTTTTCCCCAGATGGGTGCATGCACTTGCTAGAGAAAGATAGGGAAAGGCAGAGAGAGGAAGTGAGAAATCATTCCCCAGAGGGATGGCCATAGCACAGTCCCTTCACCCCATCCTCCCCAGATTTTGGACATGCACATGCCTGGTGTGATTTTCCAGCCACTTAGTCTGAGATTTGAACTACAGTTGGACATATGGGAGTTCATCATCTTAACCACTATGCCACTTGCTGACCCCTATCTTCTTTTTAAAAAGACAACTATTTATGGATTTTGCTTGTCTACATCTCCATATGAGAATAGTTTAAAAAGGTTTATGAATATATTAAATGTCATGTTATGTTTCCACATGTATTTAATTGCTTTCCCATATGTTTTTCCCCTGTACGTGTTTATCTTATAAAGTTTGTACTACAGAGTTCTTTTTGTATCATTGCTTAAGAAAATTTCAGAAAAAAATTGCATTTTATTTTATCCTAAATTTTCTAATTGGTTATTGTATGAGCAGAAAATTATTATTGATTTGAGTGGGTCGAGCTTGCATCTACCATATGTACCACACCTTGTAATTAGTTTACTTGTTCATTTGCTTGCTTTTCTAAGATGGTAATTATGTCTCTTATAAATAATGACCATGTTTTTCCCTTTTTATCTTTATGACACTAATTTGTATTGCTTTTTATGTATCATTATCTATAGCCTATATCAGTGGCCAGAATTAATAATTACCTCTGTTCATTATTCTTAGTTTTTACTGATTATGTTCTCTTCCTATTTGAAATTACATTTTAAAGTATCTTCAATGTTCTTAGTCTGAATATGCCAGAAAATATTTTATCATGCTCTCAGAGTGGGAGTGACTATAATATTCTAAGTTTAATTGTTTTCAAAGAATGGGCCGCATAGGACTGAAGTCCCTTGCAAAATGGGAAACAGTGATGCACTGCTGTCGACCTGGAAACACTCTCAGAGCTTTGCAGCAATCACAGAGAATCAGAGCCATGGGATTTTGAGACAGAGATTTAACAAAAGAAAGGCTAAAGCAGCTCAGTTGATGGAGGAAGAGTGGTAGAGAGGGGCATATAACAAAAGATGAAGCTCCGTAAATCTACCTATGGATGAGTCCTTCACCTCCATTGGGACTAAACATTAAATAGAAGCTCTTTGGGACTAGCAAAGATATACCAAGGATCTGTAAGCTAAACAATTCTAAAAGATCACAGAGAGATCAAAGATATTCAAGTTCCAATCTACTATGATTAAGGTACTTCTTGGCATTCAATAAAGAGTGTGGGAAGGATCAACATAGTGATAGCAGAGCTAAGTTGGCTCTGGTACAAAAGTAAATATTGACTTACCCATCAAAAATTTAAAAATAACCCAATGACGTATTAAGATAATTTTTAAATGGCTTAACTTCCTGTCCAATTATGCCTCAAAAGCTCTAAAAAGTAAGGCAATATAATCTAACTAAGTATCCAACATTCAGAAAAAAAGGGCTACAAATGTAAAAAGATTAGAAAAATGTCACTTGAATTACAAAAAATATTATCAATAGAAATAGATCTTGACATTATGGTGATGTTGAAATCAACCTTTAATGGTTTTAAATGGCTATTAAAAATGTATTTTAGGGAACAGCAGTTGGCATAATGGCTATGTCGCTGGACTCCCATATAGTCGACTGTGGTTCGAGTCCAGGACCCGGTGGCTTAAATTTGCACCAGGCATGAGTGTGTGCATGCCCAAGATCCTGAGAGGAGAATGGAGAAGGGATTGTGGTGTGTCCATAATTTGAATACAAAGGAAAAGGTACTTCTTGGCATTCAATAAAGAGTGTGGGAAGGATCAACATAGTGATAGCAGAGCTAAGTTGGCTCTGGTACAAAAGTAAATATTGACTTACCCATCAAAAATTTAAAAATAACCCAATGACGTATTAAGATAATTTTTAAATGGCTTAACTTCCTGTCCAATTATGCCTCAAAAGCTCTAAAAAGTAAGGCAATATAATCTAACTAAGTATCCAACATTCAGAAAAAAAGGGCTACAAATGTAAAAAGATTAGAAAAATGTCACTTGAATTACAAAAAATATTATCAATAGAAATAGATCTTGACATTATGGTGATGTTGAAATCAACCTTTAATGGTTTTAAATGGCTATTAAAAATGTATTTTAGGGAACAGCAGTTGGCATAATGGCTATGTCGCTGGACTCCCATATAGTCGACTGTGGTTCGAGTCCAGGACCCGGTGGCTTAAATTTGCACCAGGCATGAGTGTGTGCATGCCCAAGATCCTGAGAGGAGAATGGAGAAGGGATTGTGGTGTGTCCATAATTTGAATACAAAGGAAGGATATATTTGTCTTGGGCATGTCTTTACCAGGCTGATAAAAGACTGGGAAAATGGGAGGTAATAAAACTCTACCAAACTTTAATTCTATACCCAGCTAAAAAATCTTGTAATGCTGAAGCAAAACAAATAAAAAAGAGCCAACAACCAATAATCGAGACAAATAATACTGCCAATGTGTTTATATTATATGCAAAGTGTATAATATTCTTTAATATAAACTATTGTAAGTTAGAATTCATATTTAAAACCCTATAGAATCACCTAAGATTTAAAAAATGAAGTGGTACAACATAAAATAATTAAACCTAAAAAAGACAGAAAAAGGAAAATAAAGAGACAAAGAACAAATAGGGCAAAGAGAAAATAACTAGATATAAACTTACATCCAAACACATGAATAATTACATTAAATGTAAAATGTCTAAAAGTTGCAGAAAAAGACAGAGATTATGAGACATTTAAAAAATGTTATCTGTAGGAGCAAGCAGATGGTATGGTTGTTAAGGCTCTGGATTCCCACACGGTTGACCATGGTTCAAGTCCTGGACCTTGCTGTTTGAAAATCACACTGGAGGGACCAGCAGTTGGCTTAATGGCTATGTCGCTGGACTCCCATGTAGTCTACTGTGGTTCGAGTCCCGGACCTGGAGGCTTAAAACTCACACCGTGTGTGTGCATACATGCCCAAGATCCTGAGAGGAGAATGGAGGAGAAGGGATTGTAGCATGGCCATTCCCTTGGAGGGGGGGTGATTTCTCCCTTTCTGTGTCTCTGTCTCTCTCTGTCTTTCTGGCAAGCACATGCACCCTATAACAAAAGAAACTCTTAAAAAAAAGGAAGAAAGAAAGAAAGAAAATCACACTGGATGGCTGTGTACGCATGCCCAAAGTCCCAGGAGGAGTATGGAAGAGAAAAGATTGTGGTATGGCCATCGCCTTGGGGGGGGGGGGGGGGCATGATTTCTCTCTCTCTCTCTTTCTCTCTCTATCCCCCTCTGTCTCTCTGGTAAGCACACATGTCCTACAGAAAAAGTCTCTCTAAAAAAATTAAAAGAAGCAGAGAGAAGAAAGAGAAAGAGGGACTGGGTTACTAGGTGTAAACAGTATGAACTTGCAACATCACAAATTTTGACCTCTAGGAAACTGTCAAATTAATCAGTAAATTTAAAAAACTGGACTGCTATAAACAGGATGAAGTAAAACTGATATAAGTGAGAAGTGTCTGAGATCAAAAAAAGTGCAATTAGGATCAGCAGATGGCATAATGGTTACATTGCTGGACTCCCACTTAGTCAACCATGGTTCAAGTCCTGGACCTGGCAGCTTAAAACTCATGCCAAGCACGTGTGTGTGCAACATGCCCAAAATCCCAAGAGGATAATGGAGAAGAAAGGATTGGAGT
>NW_006159859.1:102420-137238 GCF_000334495.1 Tupaia belangeri chinensis
GAGTGGGGTGGGGCCATCCGCCGGGGGGGGGGGGGGGGGGGATTTCTTGCTTTCTGTCTTTCTATCTATATCTGTCTCTCCAGCAAGTGCTTGTGCCCTATAGCAAAAATCTCTTTCTCTAAAAAAAAACAAAAAAAGAAAAAGGAAATAAAGTGCTACTTCAGGTTTTGTATTTCTTTCTTTTTCTTTTTTAGAAAAAAAGTCCAATATTTTTGAACACAATTCTTTATTAATACAATTCTTTATTAACTTAGTGAATCTGCATTTATATAACTAGCAATATTAAAAAATAATCAGAGGCTCAGATAAAATGCTAATTTCATGTTTAGATTATTCAAATACCAGTAAGGACTTTGGAAAATATGATAATGACATTTTATTTTCCTCTGTATAAATGTCATACTACTTTTAAAAGTCTGAAATTCTAAAATGAATATAAAGATACGCAATTGTGATATTCCAAAAGCAAAATATAATTTGAATATGTATGATGCTGATTAATCTAAGCAATTATTTTAAGTACTGTATTTCAGAAAAGTAAATCTCTGTGCTTCCTCCCTCTGGGACAGAGCAGTGCAGTATCAGCATCCTTCACTTCATGCCATCATCGTGTAATGTCCCCCTTCACGTCCGTCACTTCTGTTCCCTGTTGCCATCTTCAGCCAACCTGTCACTAACCATTGGCAGTCACTCTAATGTGCCCGATGGCTGTACTTCTGAGATATATGTGTGAATGTTTTGTGTAGCGTATTATTATCCATGTGTCTGTGATAGAATAATACAGTTACAATTATCTAAGATCTCATTCTTTTTTAAGTTTTATTTTTTGTCTCATTTTACTCTGCTTTAAAGATCCATCTGGGCACATTCATTCCCCTTGCTCCCAGTTGCTCGTTAGCCGTGTTTCACAGGATTTCCATAGGCGACCAAACAGCCTCAACTTGTTTTATCGCGAGCAAGGTTATAGTAAAAGTCACGGTGAAGTGTGTAATACTGGAAGGAATCAATATTCTGAAGGCACACATGGGATTTCTGGACAGAGCAGGTTATTGTCACTTACTTCTGGCAAATAATGAGCACGTGACTCTCAGGTTTCCCAGTCTGCACTCATTTGGCAATGCAGTGGAATCCAAAAGTCCCCGTGAGAATAGTCACACACACACACACACACACACACACACACGCTATAATTTATCTGTAGGTATATGTGCATATATTTGCCAGAGATGAAGAGGCAGATACGGTTTATTACCTGTTGATGACGACGTGTATAGTATTCTCAATTGAATTGCTCTGAGAAGTATTTCATGTTGGGTAAAGTCTTTTTACGAGCAAAATGAGAAGTAGTGATTGACTGTTTAAAACAATGATGATCGGGAAAAATAATGAAAAGCTATTGGATGATGAAATAGGGATTTTAATGTCTCTGTATTGACTAATATGCATGGTATTCCTTCTGGAAAAAGAAATGTAATACACTGTAAAGTTATATGTGATTCAATGTAATATAAACAAGATTATGATGATAATAAATGAAAAATAAATAAAGAGGCAGAGAGAGAGAGAGAGAAAGCACCTTCCAATGGTTCATGGTCACCCTGAAATCCCTTTTCCTCCCATCGGGATCTAGGACATCCAAGGACATGTACCCTACATAATTCTTTTGTTATTTTAATCTTTAATTCATTTATTTTATTTTATTTTATTTACTTTTTTTTGGTTAGAAGCCTATGCGCCCACCATACAGAGACAGAGAGAAGGAGAGAGTGAGGGGGGGGAGGGAGAAGACACTTCCCAGGGCAAATGGTCATGACATAACCCCTTCTCCTCCATCTCTCTCACCTTTTGGGATGTGGGCACACCCAAGCACATGCACAGGGCATGTTTCTCAAGCTGCTAGTGAGATACAAACCTTGCAGTTGGCTATGTGGGATCCGGCGACCTTAGCCACCAGGATATGCAGCTGGACCTTAAGGACCATTCTTTAGGCCAGGAGTTCACAATACAAACTGTCTCTGCTTATATGAGAGAAAGAGACAAGGTCAGTATTCCTCTTCCTAGGAAATCTTCTTGAAAGAAAACTGGGTCTTTTTCCTAAGTTTGCACTCCCAGTCTTAAGTACATAAATAAATCTCTGGAGGGAAGAGACTGCTTCTCCACATTTAAAACCTGAGGTGTCATCCTTTTGAAATGTAAATGCTTAAGATATCCTAAATCCCTGTATTGTGGCTGGAGCAATTCAGCCAGTCTTTGAATCAGCCAAGGTCTACAGCTGGAATGTAACTCTTTTGCTCCTGGGGAGACAATCAAGTTTATGATCTTTTGGATACATTGTTAGGGAGACAAATAGATCCAGATCCCAGTGCAGGTGAAAAGTAAAATGTTTCTGGGAAAGTAAAAGCCAACCTTTTCCACCTTCATAGTGTATCAATTTCTGAGGCTCAAGAGGCTGAGCGATCTTACAAGAACTGAGAAATCAAGGAAGATTTATTTTCCCACATTCATGTTCGGATCCTCATTGATGTTTTTGAGGCTTTCTCTATCTAGGCTCTATGTTTAGCAACTGGATTCATGGGTCAGAAATTTGTTACAGAAAATTGCGGTACCAATTGTGCTTCCCAACAGTTATGGAAATTCTTTGCACTCATCTGCTTGTTAATGCTTACTTTTAAATGCTTGAAGGTGTGTACTCATTGATATTTTAATTTGTACTTCTCTTACAAATAATAAGTTTGACCATTACTTTTCATATGCATGGTAGTTTGTTGATATATCTCATCATATCTTTTTTCTATTTCTCTTTTGGGTCTGCCCCTCCTTTTAAAATAAATTCTCTAGAAGGCATGTATTCCTTGCAAAGAGGAGGAGGGAATGGCCACACTGCAATCTCTCCTCCTCCATCCTCCTCCTGGGATTTGGGGTACCCACACACATGCACCCAGAGTGAGTTTCAAGCCACCAGGTCCATGACTCGAGCTGTGGTTGGATTACATGGGTGTCCAGCCAAGTAACCGCTAGACCACCTGCTGGCCCCTGACTGTAAATTGTGAAAGTTAGTGCTCATCCAAAATGATTTTTAAGAACTGATTGGATAATTACAGTACAAACCTTAATCACAAACTGGTTTTCTCATGTTCTTCCCTTTACAAAACAAACAAGCAAGCAAAACAAAGTGTAACTACTTCCCAGAATCATAGAAACTTGATACATATTCATCCACTTATTTACAAAATGTAGCTTTCTAAAAAGTGAAATGGAATTTTAAGATAATTAAATCTATATCCTTTGTAATAATGAATATCTTGCAAATAATGAGAACTTGCATTTTCTCTGCAATGTCTATTCAATTCATAAGGAGTTTTCTCACATTATCCACACTTAGCAGTGAGTGGAGAATCCAGTGACTGTTTAACACTTTTTTGACACAAGAAATGCAAACAAATCTTGCAGATTCACTTTAAGAATTAAACCTCTATTATTGTCCTGTATGTACTCTGGGACAATTAAAGTTAAAAAAGTTGTAGAACTGGCAATTAACCTCTTAATAGTTTGTTTAAACTGAGCTGTTCTTTTTAAAAAAAATTCTCAATTTTGTGCTAAGTAAACACTAAAATTTGACCTCTTTTGTTATTGAGGTATTTTCAAATGCAAGATTATTTCACCTTGCAATGTCTGTGTTGGTAAAGCTTTATTGTTCCATATTCCAGGAAATAGAAATAAATTAATAAATATGTCAGTAGAAGATATCAGATTTGTGTAGAGTTGACAAATTGAATCAGAATTTCAACAGTGGTTACACATTACTGTGTTTATTTTAATTACTGGAAGGCCCTTTGAGATTAACACTTACACAAAGGGAAAAATGTTTCCTCTTGTTGAGTGCCCGGAGGACTCATAAATAATACATACATATTTGCCAGTTAGTACCTGCATTTTAATCAGTCACCTTCTGTCATGTAGTAATGCATTTATGCATCTGTTATGTGATTTAATTATTGGTAGCATTTCAACAAGTAATGAACATATAAAATTAGAGTATTATAATACAAAAATTAACAATTCAAAGATCCTTCTCTTTGGTAGGTGTCTGAAATAACACTTTTAAAGTCTTGAATTTCAATACAGAAATTAAATATTTTCTTCACCTTTTCCATCTATGTAAAACCCAAAGTGGTTCATTCATGTTAGAGATGAGAGTACAAATATTGACTTAAGATCACACACCTCTTAGTTGAATCGTCCTATTGAAAACGCAGGCACAACCTTGGTTGGACCAGACAGTAAGGGCACTGCCGGGCAATCCTGGCAGCCATAAGAAGGCTCCAGGTTTGGTTTCCGGGTCAAATGGAACGCACCCACTGGCTCAGCTTATACCTTGTGATCCTGGTTGGCTGCAGGCCTGAGAAGAAGCTCACAGGATGAAGATCCTATCAAGGGATCATGCATGCAATGCTCTCTCTGCCCAAAGGAAGAAATAAAAACTTCAAAAAATGCAATTATTAAAAAAATGCAATTATTCAGCTGAGATTAAAAGTCATATGTTTACAGAAATATTATTCGTTAGAGGTTATTTTTCTTAAATGAATTATAAAAACTTGCTTAGAAGATATTCATCAGGCCAGTCTGTGGCCTGGTGGTTAGGGGGTTGGATCCCACATGGCCAACTGCATGGTTCAAATTGCAGACCCAGTGGCTTATAAAACATGCCAGACATGTTTGTGTTCATGTCCAGATTTCCAAAAGGAAGAAAAAAATGGAGAGGGTATGGTGGCATGATCATCCCCAAAGGGAGGGGGTGCTTTCTCTCTTTTCCTCTGTCTCTTTCTCTCTGTCTCTCTCTCTCTCTCTCTGGCAAGAACATGTGCCCCTGACAAATAAAATAATTATAATAATATCCATCAAATGTATCTCTGTTTGTATAATTTAAATTGCCTTAGTTACCAAGCCATATTATAAAAATATTTATAGTTGTTACAGATATAAACAAGGGACCAATGTATAAATAAAAGTTTAAAACCTCCCTAACTTAGGGAGACATAAAGAAAGCTTACAATGTTGCTTGAAAATGTCTGCATCTCTTTATTCTAGGTCAAGAAGCAAGTATTTTCCCAATGACCTCAATCTGAATGGTTGGACTACTACCTGGCACTTAATAATTACTGACAAAAAATTGACTAAAGAATATCTAATTAAATTAATTTATATACACTGCTTAGCAGTGATGTATTAAAGGCGCACTCTGCTTTAGAAATTATATTACATTGTGTTTGCTACCTATCCACTTACTATGTCTCTCACAATATTATGCATTTCTACTTTTTCTTTGAACATATTTCCTGGTGCTCATTTTTTATTAATTGTGATAAAAATGATTCTTAGGATGTTCTTGAATCTTTCTATCACATCTGTGACCTGCAAAATAGGGTTATGTTAGAATACAGCAAACCATTTTCTGCTCGCGGTTTTCTGTTTGTTCAGAATACCTGTTTCTGATATAATGTTTCTCTGAAGGGAAATGTTTGGTTCCACTTCTAGTCAAACATACATAAAAACATTTCCAGTTAATGCATTTTTTTTAAATCCCCGAAGAGCCAGAAATATTATATCAATACAGTTCTGTAATTTAAAGAACTGGCTATGTTTCCAATTCTCTCCTCTCTTTTATGCCTTGATTTTCAGAAACTAATCTCATGCCACCTGTTTAGACCCACTTTGTATGTCCCTCAAAACAAAGACCAAATCACATAGTTGGTTGATGATAGTTTGTATGTGTGTGTGTTGAGAAGATTCCAGGAAACCGTAAAGTTACAATGAGAAGAGACTAGAATCATTAAGCTGGAGATTTGTTTTATACATCATACTACTGAAATTTATATTCTAGCATTGATTACAGATAATAAGGTATATGTCATATATTGACCACATAACCGTTATTCTATCAATTTAATTCTTTATTGTAACTAAGTTCAAAACAGAATGTACTTAGGATGAAAATAATAGACCAAATACCACATATAGATGCAAGTTTCTATTTCTAAAACTTGAGACAAAGAGATTCTGTATACAACAATAACTTTAAAAGACTACATCATTTTGAAACTTTATGAAACTCTCAAATATTAATGAAAAATTTTTCAGTGATGAAATGTCTTCAATAACATTGATTGATACACCGTTTTGAGGGCAAAATAAAAAAAAGCCATAATTTATCAGGGGTTTTAGACATTGATAAATTTATCACATGAAAACCTTTCTGGTATTCAGCCTGTACAACAGTGAAATGTTGCCTGTTAGGAGAATTTACAGCCATAATATGAGATTCACAGTCCACCCTTTTATTTATTGTAGAAGTCTTCTGAATACTAGCAAAGTTATAAATGGTGAATTAAATTACAAAAATACAGTTGCAATTCAGTCTAAGTCTTCACATAAAGAAAGAACAAACAAAAATGTTCAGAAAATGATTACCAGTAACATAGTTTAGTTTTAGAGCTTCATAATGAGTTGTATTAAAATAAAATGTACAAGATTAAGTTGCTTAAAAAGCTAAATAAATAAGTTAAGTCTGGTTGGGGAAAAATCTTCGGGACGTAGATGTAAATATTTGAGGTGAAACTCTGCATGGTAGTTTTTGGTATGTAGCCCTATGCACTGCTCCACTGAGAGGTTGCTTCTATAATAATGTGAGTCAACGATGGGGACCAGCAGTTAGCGTAATGGCTGTGTTGCTGGACTCCCACGTAGTGGACCGTGGTTCGAGTCCCGAACCTGGTGGCTTAAACTCACGCCGAGCGTATGCGTGCTTGCCCAAGATCCCTAGAGGAGAATGGAGGAGAAGGGATTGTGGCATGGCCATCCCCTCTGGGGAATGATTTCTCGCTTTCTATCTCTCTGTCTGTCTGGCAAGCGCATGCGCCCTATAGCAAAAACCTCTCCAAAAGAAGAAAAAAAAAATAATAATGTGAGTCAACGAGTAATTCGTTGAAACAAAGTCTTAGGAGTAATAGATTTTGTTTATTGAATTCAGACAATATGGTATTGAAAAATGCATGCTACCTTGTCTGATTAACCCATGCCTAAATAGGATCCTAACGAATATGGTGTTTATAATTATTGCATTAAATTGTTTGCTTTGACAAAAATAGTAATACCTTTAAATGATTGCTAACTAAAACTCACATGCAAATAAACAATTTATTAATAATAATACCTATAACGAAAACCAGTTAAAAATAGGGTTTCAATAAAAATAAGACTAAACAGAAAGCACAAATAAATACTTGCTAATATAAAATAAATACAAAATTATGTATTTTATTCTAGCTACACCAAGACACAATTGCTTATGTAAAAAATATTTTTAAATGCCCAAAGAATACTACCTAAAATTAAAAAATAAAATCTCTATAGCCAGAAAGATAAAATAAGTGTACTTAGATCACATTCTTGTGTATTTAGTCTTTCACAAATGAATATACTTTAAAATTTTCATAATGCATAAACTGATAATAAATCTTCACAATATAAAATTTTAAATGGTATGAAAAAGTGATGTGAGAAGCATTCTTAGCCACATAGTCCCTAAGTGAAATTTTCTCTTCACCAAATCTATTGTCACAAAATAGAATTCAAGCACAATCACACATATAGTCTAAATACCATATTATTTGTAAAATATCCACATATCAGAAGCATATAGCTTGAAGTACTGAGAAATTGTATATTTTTTTAGGAAAATATATAGTTATAAATATATCTGAGGAGTTGATAGGGAACAACCAAGATGAATGGGGACCAGATGGTGGCATAGCCACCAAATGGGACACTCAACAAGGCTGACACACACAGGAATTCCAGTTGACATCTAAAGACCTCCTTGAGGGGGCTGGGCTTAGCATGCCCGTGTTTGGAGCTGGGGTGGATTGTGGCACCAAGACACAGTTGGGAGTGCTGTCTCTGTCTTTTTCTGTCTCTTTCGTCCATGGAAGAAATTAAAATAAACTTGAAAAAGAAAAAGCTGTAGCTAGCCACAAGAGTAATAAAGATAATACAGCTTAAAAATAATTGAAGGAAAATCAAGTTTATTAAATGGGAGGCCGGAAACCAGAAAAAAAAAAAAAAAAAAGAAAAAAAGAGAATTGTGTAAATATTACTAGATAAGATGATTAGCCTAAGTCTTAATTTGACTTTAATTTTAATAAAATTATTAACTCAATGACACAAGACTTTGCTGCAACAATAAAAAGTCATATAGACTTAAAGGATATAGAGGCTTCAAAGCCAGAGGAAAAACCAAGATATCACAACACCACCTCTATAAGAAAGCTGAGCTTAAAATTGTTTTTATTTTATTTTGTTTATTATTATTATTATCATTTTGTTATTTCACCAGAGAGACAGAGAAGGAAAATGAGAAAGCAAGCCTCCAGTTCTCGAACTCAAACCACAATTGGCCATGTGGAAATCCAGTACTTTAACCACCATACCACCTGTTGCCTCAAGTTATGAATTTTAGTATCAGGGCAAAAAGATCATGAATTCATGGTGGGGGGAAGAGGACTATTAAAAAAACAAGGATTGGCTGTTACAAAATATAATAAAAATAATAGCTCACATAATATCATAAAGTATAATGTGATAATGTAGTCTCAAAATATTAAAGGCATAAACAATTTTATGAGGAAAAAAAAAGGATAAACCAAATACACAGGCGAACAACTTACAGTTCCATTTCTTAACCTTATTGGACTCTTTTCCCTTCATTACCTTCTGTAGTATCTCTGTTTAAATACAATTCTCTTTCCGTTTTTCTAATGAGAATATCACACCAGTAATAGTCCTCTTTTCTCCTCCATTACTGTTTGTTTGTATTTAATGTCTTCTGAATCATTCCTATTAGCATAAAATAAAGTTTTCTTTTCTTTTTCTTTTTTTTTTTTTTTTTTGAGAGGTTTTCACTATAGGGTGCGTGCACTCACCAGACAGAGACATAGAGACAGAAAGCGAGAAATCACCCCCCAGGGGCCTCACTCCCTTCTCCTCCATTCTCCTCTCAGGATCTTGGGCACACACGCACACGTACCCAGCGTGAGTTCTAAGCCACCGGGTCCGGGATGTGAACCGTGGTCGACTACGTGGGGGTCCAGCGACATAGCCATTACGCTAACTGCTGGTTCCCAAAATGAAGTTTTCTTGTCGTATTCTAAGAATGCTCTTGACACTGATTCCCCATCATCTATGACTCTTACTTCTTTTTCCTAAATGCTACCAAACTTCTCTAACTCCTTCTGTATATCCATTGCCTCCAATTCCTTGTCACTCACTTTTTCTGAAGTTCATCAAACTCTCCACTCTGGTAATCAATGGGGACTAAAGTGAAGGTGAATTCTATGCTCTCAAATATAGAGGGACAATATTAATCCCAAGGCACTCCATCTCTAATATTAACACAGCAGTTCAGCCTCTCCTTTTAGTAAACTATCTTATCTTTGCTTTTTCAGTATTTGAGTTTTCTCTTCTTCCTCCCAACATACGTTTCGGTCTCTACAACCTTTTATCCTCTTGGTGATGTAATGCAATTCCAAGATATTAACTTGTTAGCCAATGACAGTGCCACTATTTCCAGCTCAAAATAATATTCTTCTAGAACCTTCTTGAGTTTTAAACTTCACCTGGGTTTCTAACAGACATCCAAAACAAATAGAAAATTTTCATAAAGGAATTCTATGAATTCTGATTATCCACTTCCTAACACAAAACAAAACTAGAAGGTTGTCTATTTGTAGCTACACATTTGTGTACCTGAAAATGATGAATTAAATTTACTTTTATCATTCTCTCACAACCTATATTGAATTTGTTAGCAAGTCTTACTGACTTTATCTTCATAATAATGTTATGATCACACCAACAGAACATCTAAACATGAAAGCAACAATGTAAAAGATTTAAAAATATATTGATTGGAATTGTCAGGTTAGATATTTTGGAAGAAAATATGAGTAAACTTTAAGACAGAATAACATAAACAAAATAAAACACACCAGAAAAGAAATTTAAAAAAAAATGAAAATGAACGATAATGATTTTTGGCAGACATTCCAAAGGCCTTATATACATTTAATTGGAGTCACTAAAATGAGTAGAGACAGATTTATTTTAGATATTTTGGATATTAAATGGATGGTATTTTAAAATACGATTTCTTTGGTGAACTTTGAGTGTGAAGATTGATTCTATAATATCAGTAGGCTTCATTCTGTCAGATGGGGATTGTGATAGTTTATCCTCTTATATGTTTGATTCAGTAATATTTTGTGAAGAATTTTGGTATTTATTTTTATGAAATAATATTTTATGTTTTGCCTCTACTTAGAATAATGCTGATTACTGAAATATGAAAACAGACATTGTATAATTTATGTATCACATAATATTGCCTTGCAAACGTGATAATCTGAATTAAAATTTGATATTATGAATTAATTCTGAATTAAAATGTTCTTTTTTTTTTTTTGAGAGGTTTTTGCCATAGAGCGCGTGCGCTTGACAGACAGACAGACAGAGACAGAGAGACAGAAAGCGAGAAATCACCCCCCAGGGGGATGGCCATGCTGCAATCCCTTCTCCTCCATTCTCCTTTTGGGATCTTGGGCACGCATGCACATGCGCCCGGCATGAGTTTTAAGCCACTGGGTCCGGGACGCGAACCATAGTCAACTACATGGGAGTCCAGTGACACAAGCATTATGCTAACTGCTGGTACCTTAAAATGTGTTTTAAAATGATCAAGTATTTTAATAAGTCTATTATATAAGAACACTTGTATCATGTTTACCTGTGTGAGATACATGGGTGATATAAAATGAAATATTAAGATCAGGTGACATCATTTGACCAAGTATTACTACATAAGAAATATCATTGGTTTTGGAGTTAAAATACAATATATAAAATGTAAATCTTGGAGCTACCTTTGCACAAATCTTGAGAAACTTCTTAATATCTCTTCAGATAAACAGAAAAAGTAATCCTATCTCACTTAGGGGATCATTCTGAAATTATGAAACATAATATATTTAAAACAGCTACTGTAGTTTCTGATACATACTGAACGTTAATTTACTCAACAACTATTTATCCAAATGTCTGTGTTTATGCAAGAGCAGGCATAAATTGAAAATAAGGAAAACGTGATCTTAGTCCTAAAATTATGATTTGTAATTGCTAAAAGGATATTTTGATGAATAAACAGTTGTAGCAATTAATTGAAAACTTTTTTGATTTGGCTAAAAAGATGTCTGGCAGAAAAACTCAGAAGACCTGGTCTCTTGACCAAGTTTTAATCATTGACTGAATGACCACAACCTAACAGGTCACATTTCAATTATCAGTCCTGAAATGTGTGGAATCATATGTTTGGAAAGACATCACTTGTTGACACAAATTTTCTTTTTCTTAATCTGGATAAAGAAATATGTTTTTTTAAAAAGAGTTCTAAGGTCCTTTCCATTGGTTATGAACTAAATTTAAATACCTGAAAGTGACTAGTTGAAATTATGCACATTTTTAAAAAGAAATATTGGATGGAAGATAAATTCCATGAGCGTGTGATACTTTGGTGAAATTTGAAAAGAAAATAAACATTCGAGCACTTTGTATGTATGAGGGCCAACCAAACTAGTGTAAGAGGGGACTGATTTAATAACTCTGTTGCTCTGTACTATTTAAAGTTTTTTTATTCCATAAAGCTGTAATTTTGACAAGGATTTCCCCCAATACTGAGAAGCTGAATTTTAGACTTCTAATAATATATGGAATAATTGATTCATTTGTATATTAATAGAAACCTAAAATAAAAGGAGATCCAGAAAGTAGGAAACAAATGAAAAAAACAAAATAAAAAAACATTGCAGGCCTGTGGCTGATCTAGTGACTGGGGCACTGAATTCCACGTGGCTGACAGGGTGGTTTGAGTCCTGAACCTAGCAGCTTGCAAAACACACTAGGCACGTGCCTGTGCTTGCTCAAAATCCCAAGAGGAGAATGGAGGACAGGGGATTGGAGAATGGCCATCACCCCTACACACCTAGGGGCTGATTTCTCACTTTCCCTCTCTCTTTCTCTGTGTCTCTCTGGTGTTCGCATGTACCCCATGCCAAAAAAAAAAAAAAAAAAAAAAAAAACCTAAAAAAGAGAAAATTTATGTTGCAAAATACCAAGTTACTTAGCTACAATCAGAAAGGAAAGTCACATTTTTTTTAATCAAAATTTCAGTAGACTTTCACCTGCTGGTCTACACATGAATCATTGTCTTGTTTTGTTTTCTCGTTTTGATCACATTTTCTTCAGATGGCTTTAAACTAAAGCAATCACAAATATGGTCATAGTCCCCTTGACATTGCCTTACACATCTTAATTTTGTGGCTTATTAATCCCATTCATGTTTTATTTTCGTAGTATAATTACAAACTTATATGGAAGATGTATTTGAATATTCTATCACAGTTTACATGTAGTATTGTACTTCATGTACCACTTTATATTTTATTATCTCATTTAATACCTTTTTTTATTATTTGCCTTGGTACATGTTTCTACAGTTTATTAACTTTTGCTGTCATGGACTAGTGTTTTTATATGTATCCAGGTAACAGGAATAAATGGAGACACTATTGTTACCAGAGTATTGATCGCCAACGGACGGCTGCACACAGCCGTAATGCATTAGACAAGAAACGGGCTGTTTTTCTGCATTAGCTGTGAGGTGTCAGGGCAAGTAAAACAATGACAGCAATATGAATATATCACCTCCAGGTGACAGTAGAAATAAGAAAGCTATTGATTTTATAACATCTTTAACATCAGGAATAAATCATTGTCTCTTAAAGAGACATGTTTATTTATTTGAAACTTGGCAATTTTTTTTGATTTATATGTCATTTATGTGACGTGTTCTACTGTCCACACTGGAGATTTAAGAGTACAAACAGAGGCTTCTATTTCAAGACAATAATTAATGCAGATGAATTTTATTAGAGGGTGGAAACATAAAATCATCACAGATATGCATTATATCTTGAAATTAGGAAAGACTATTGTCACCGAATTGCCATTTCTAATTATTTCTCTAAATAATTTCCACAATCCCATAGAGTGAGATATCTGACCAGTTGGGGTCTGACCAATCTAAGTCAAACTACATTTAAATATATATTTCATTGTATATTTTTAAATAACTAAAAAGAGAATTTTGAATGTTCCAAACACAAAGTAATAATAAATGTTTTGGGTGATGCATACACAAATTACCCTGATTTGATGATTACATATTGTATTCATGTGTTGAGAGAAATCACAGCGTATCATTTACTAAAAATCAATAACTACATGAAAACGAGCACCTCCTCTTCCATCTCCTGAACCATAAGGTTTGTGAGAACGTCACAGCTGTACAAATTTAAATAACTGGCATGTGGGGACAGGGTGAAATTTAGCCTTTTCAAGCAGATCTTTTTTTTTCTTTTTTGCAATGACATATTGTCTCATCAACACATCTAGGAGCTTCTATTTTTGAAATGCTTCACTTATCACTTGTAGAGTGTTGAAATGGAACCTATTTTTTCCCCAAAGAGAACATTCTTTAGCAAAGACAGATTGTCTCATCTGCATTAAGAAACTGTCCCTCATGAAATACTCCATTGAGACAAGCACATGCTTTCTGTCTGCAAAACTCGCATATTTAAAAATCAGAACTTTTACTTTATCCTATATAATGGTTTTTGCCAGAAGTTAATCATTTAACTCTTGGAGTTCACATTCCTTACAAAATCAAATCGTACTAGTAAAAATAGATGAAGTTATAGCTTAGCTGCTATGGCACGCTCTTGTAAGATGCTGCTACAGGAAGTCTGAGTCCACATGGGAGGTCTGGGTTTGGTTCCCATACAAACCTAAACAGACCAGATGATGGGACCAGCACGTGACATAATGGTTACATAGCTGGACTCCCATAGAGTCAACCATGATTTGCATACTGGATCTGGCAGCTTAAAACTCATGCTGGGGGCATGTGCATGCATGCCCAAAATCCCAAGAGGAGAATGAAAGAAAAATCACTGTGGCGTGGCCATCTCCCCGGGGGTGATTTCTCACTTTCTGCCTCTCGGTCTCTCTGTCTGGCTGGCAAGCACACGCACCCTATAACAAAAATCTTCCTAAAATAAAGAAAGAAATACATATAGAAAGATAAATAGATGATAGATAGATAGATAGATAGATAGATAGATAGATAGATGATAGATAATAGATACAGATAGATCGATCAATCGATCGATCGATCTATCGACAGATATAGATAGAGATAGATAGAGATAGATAGATAGATAGATAGATAGATAGATAGATAGATAGATAGATAGATAGATAGATGATAGATAGAAAGATAGAGGATAGAGAGACCAGATGCAATGGCATGGGCCCGCAGTCCTACCTAACTAGGAGGTTGAGTCAGAAGGGTCAAGACATAGTGAGACCCTGTCAAAATTCTCCCTCCCTGCTCTCTCTCATAAATAAATACATATTTAAAACAATGGGGTGGTACTTCATAAATGACAATTTAAGAGAAGTGGAAAATGGAGAAACGAACTGACTATTGAGATTGTAGGTAGCTAGTACCCCCTACACTCCTAGGCAAAAACAGGCGGGGGAAGGAGGAAGGTTTTGTGGCAAATGAAGAAAATCTGCTAGAGTTGAGGGGTGTACACATGGATAGAAGCTGAGAAACTGGACAGCTCTAGTCAGGACGTTACCTTCTCTTGACGTGGGAATGGCTGGAAACGGCACTGCTGCTGGTTGGGAGCAAATTCAGTCTCTGGTGGCCAAGAGGAAGTTCAGCCCTCAGGTGAGCTTCTTTCTGGCTGGTGACATGGGGCAAATCATTCTACCACTATAACTTGTGTACGTGTGTGGGTGCACGAGTGTATAAAATACAGATCAAGAGTAATAACAGCAAATAGCACATAGTTGTGAGCATTGAGCATTGACATATAGTATGCTTAGCATGTACTGCTTAGAAAGACATAAAATGTGCATTCTTTTTTTGAGAGGTTTTTCACTATAGGGTGTGTGCACTCACCAGACAGAGAGAGAGAGACATAGAGACAGAAAGCGAGAAATCACCCCCAGGGGGGATGGTCACACCTCAGTCCCTTCTCCTCCATTCTCCTCTCAGGATCTTGGGCACGCACGCACATGTGCCCGGTGTGAGTTTTAAGCCACCGGGTCCGGGACGCGAACCGCGGTCGACTATGTGGGAGTCCAGCGACATAGCCATTAGGCTAACTGCTGGTTCCCAAAATGTGCATTTTTTTAAACATCTGATTGAACTTTATTATTTACTGAAGTTATGATATGATCATTCATTCAGAAAAGCACTAAAATGATCATTTACAGGCTCAGTGCATCTGGACCAAATAAAACACATAGCCAGTCACGTAACCAACATACTGACAAAACAGTACCATTCCCAGGAAACTCGAAGCTTCCCTTCCATCCTCTTTGAATCACTACCTGTGAGGACAACCGATACCCTGATTTGTAACTCTGTGGATTGATTTTGCTTGTGCTTGATTTACATAAATGGAGTTATTTGGTATGTCTCTTTTTTTGTATGTTCTATTTTTTTTCCCCCATTCAATATTTTCTGACTGTTCTCTGGGAGTATGTTCTAGTTATAAGGGTGGAAAGGAGTCCAACCTTGGATGCTTCTTTGACTATAATGGCAAAATCAAATAGATTCATATTCTCTTTCGAATATATAAATAAAAAAGCAATATGATTTTATACTGTGCTTATTTTTTATATCATACTGTCATTACAATATACATGAAGCAGATATTCTCAAAGATTTAAGAATTCAGAAAGTATAACAACTAAAATAATTCCTTTTTTTTTTCTTTTTTTTGGGGGAGAGGTTTTTGCTATAGGGCATACATGATTGCATCCCCAGGGAGGATGGTCATGCCACAATCCCTTCTTCTCCATTCTCCTCTTGGGATCTTTGGCATACACACACAAGTGCCCGGCCTGAGTTTAAGCCGCCAGGTCTGGGACTCGAGCTGCGGTCGACTACATGGGAGTCCAGTGGCATAGCCATTATACCAACTGCAAGTCCCACAACTAAAATAATTTCTAATAAAAATTTCCAGCCATTTAATAGAATCAAGCAACTTTAAAGAATCCAGTGTTAGTCTCACATATAAAAATTATCCCTAAACAATTGCCTAAAAATATAGATGTCACAAGTCCTATTGGTATAAAAATAGCAATTTGAGTAATAATAGTAGGAAGAGTGAGAGAGTAGTGTCAGCTGAATAATCTCATTTGTCTTATTCAAATGTTATTGAAATCATGAAAATTTGTTATAATAAATAAAAGATATTTACAATACATGTAAAATAAATAATTTTTAAAAAAGATATGTTTAGCTCTGTCTGGTTGGTCAGGTGGTTAAGGTGGCCGGGTCTCACATGACCAACTGAACTATTTGAGTCCCTGACTCAGAAGCTTGAGAAACATGCCTGGAACATGTGGATGCATGCACAGAATCCTGAAAGGAGGTTATAGTGAAACCATTCTCCATGGAAGGCACTTTCTCTTCTCTCTCTCTGTCTCTCTGGAGAGCACATATGACATCTACCAAAAAAATAAAAAGGTGTTTATCTCCATTATATAAACTCACAATAAAAAATTAGATAACTTAGAATAGCAACATATATATATGTATATGTATATTTACACACACACACACACACACACACACACATATATATATATAAAAGAACCATTTATTTAATTTTTAAAATATCATTATTATTTTTTTAAGTTGCTACAAGGTACATGCACTCACCAGAGAAAGAGAGAAAGTGGGAAAGCAAGTCAGGACTCAAACAGTGGTTGGCCACATTGGAGTCCAACGCTTTAACCACCATACCACCTGCTGGTTCCAGTAATATAAATATTGAAAATTAAGACGTACACATAGAAAAAAACTTATTTCTACCAATCTATTTACATTTTCTTCTGATAATTATTTAACAGGGATTTTTTTTTTCATTTTAGATTTCTATCGTAGTGAAAGAGTCTATAAATTCTCTAGTTCCTTTGCTGTATTAGAATATGTTTATATTGCTATGTTTATGATTATTCTTACTTTCAGACAAATGTTTAAATATTCTAAAAAATTTATATTTTTATAATTATTATAATGTAATAAAAGAGATAATTTTTAACAATTTAAATGCCATATATTTCTTGCATTTCACATGTCTTCTCAGTATGTTTTATTTTCACTATAATAACTCTTATTTTGAGGATTTTAGAATATTAAGCAACATTAGATGTAATGAAGTTTTAATTTAAAACATGTTTCAGGCCGGCTCATGGCCTGCTGGCTATGGGAGCTAGATTCCATAAGGCTGTGTACATGGTTTGAGTGTCAGACCTTGCAGCTTGAGAGACATGCTGGGTATTTGCACATCTGTGTCCACAAACCTGACAGGAGGGAAAAATGGAGAAGAAGGGATGGCAGTGTGAAAGTCCTCATTTTCCCTCTCCATTTCTCTTTGGTAAATGCTTGCATCCTTTGGCAAAAATTAAAACAAACAAACAAAAGCCATTTTGATAGTACAGAGAATTTCTTCAATATCACAATAACAGATGACTATCAAGTTAAATAGGAAATTGTCTATGGAGAAAAATTTTAATAGTAGGTGATGTGATTGGAGAGGATCACAGACCTAGCTTCAAATGTATCAGCCATGGTGGATGCAGGTCTGTTCAGTTTACCATTATTCTATCTTACACTCTTGTATAAATGACATATAAAATAGTGTTGACTTCTATAAATTAATTATAATATATATATACACACACACACATACACACACTACATGTATATGTAGTATACATATACTACATATATAGTATACGTATACATAAAGATATATATTGAGAGTATATATATATACATATATGTATGTATTTATAGAGAGTGTATCTGTATATATGTTTGTATATATGTGTATATATATATTGCTCCCCAGGTCTCCCTTTGGACCTGGGCACAACTTTCGCCAGCAGCACTGGCAGGTAAGTGTGTGACTCATGGCTCTCCATGAGCTGCTCTGCAGAGTTGTTTTGCACAGGGTCATGTCTTCTTCCTTCTATAAGGAAGTCTATGTTGACTGATCTATGAAGAGAAAAGAAGAAGAGTATGGGGGTCCATCCTCTCCCCATAGTTCCATAGTTCCTTGTAGCTCCTGCTGAGAGTTTCCTTGTTATGAATTACCATTCAACTCCTCCCTCTACGTGATTTTTACTTACTTCTCCTCCCTTGAGAGTTAATCCTTAAGGCGCCTCTCAATGAACTTCCTGAATACAACATTCCAGCTCAATTCATTTCCAGAAAACCACCTAAGAAAAAGAGGATGATGGCTGCTTGTTCTATTAGGTATTGACAAAAACATAATCAATCCTTAGATGAAACATTGCATAAGAATTTTGAAATGTCTACAATCAAATTATTGAGAATTGTAAAAATGCTGTTTTTCGTGGGGTATATGTGACAACAGAAGGGCATTGCTTAATTTTGCAAGTACTTACCTATTTAAAATTTTGTTTGCAAAATCAAGAAAAATATATTTCAAACAACTGTATAAATTATAGGTATCATAGCTAAATTATTAATTCCAAAAGAATGTTAAAATGCAAGACAGTTTGGAGGGAAGAAGGGGTGCTAAATAAATCAATGGTGATTTTAATAAACTGGAAGCTTTTAGGTACTAAATCTGTCTGCATCTGATCTGAATTGCAATTACCTGTCAAAAATTCATCCATCATCAGAAGCTCCAAACAAAGTTTCTTGGCAGCAGATGTTGGAGGAAAGCTATTTTGTATGGCAAATTTTTCTTATGGTTTACAACATCCTTAGGAATGACAGAAATTTCAGGGAATATTTCAGTACACCTCAGCAATAACCTGTTATGTGCAAAACATCACGGTTTCTATAGCTTATATAATTTATAAATGCATGCCTTCTACATAAACTATTCATTCATGAGTGAATGGTTTGACTCCCATTGTTTCTAACATCCATAATCTTTTGTTTCAATATTTCATAGGAATGCATGGAAATGTATATCATAACAATACAGTGGAATAAAGCATTCTCATTTCATAGTTTCTTTTCTTTTTTATTTAAAAACTGTTGTAAATTGTATTTGTATAAAATGAACTCGACAGTAGTGCTTTGTAGTCTCCATTGATAACTTAGGGAGATCTAGGGTATAGAATTTAGAATGACCATGAAAGAAGCAAAAATGAGGGTGTTATTGTTTGAAAAACTATTAGCTCATTCACATTTATAGTTTATTTTTCAACAATATGCCGCTTTTTCTATTTTATTTTGCTGTTGCAAAGTGCATTTCTTTGTTGCTATTGTTTGTTTGCTATAAGGTGTGTGCACTCATCTGAGAGAGAGGGAAAGGGAGAAATCACACTGTGGGGAGGATGACCATGCCTCAGTCTCTTTTCCTCCATTCCCCTCTTGGGATTTCGGGTATATATGCACATACTTCCAATGCGCGTTTCAAGCCACAAGTTTTAGAACTCCAACTTTTCAGTGGGCCACGTGGGATCTGGCCTTCCTAACCTCCGTGCCACCCACTGGTCTAGAAAGTGCATTTCTAATTTAACTTCTCTCTAAAAGTTGTTCATAACTAACATCCTGCCTAATGCATAGTGCATTTTCATAATTATTGATCCAGTGATTCAAATACACATTGAATGTGTGGATGTTGTTTTGTCCAATTTACTATTCATGATCATATATTCTTGAAAGCATCACTTTGCTACAAAATCCCAATATTTTTTAAAAACATATTTTTTAAATTGTTAACATTGCATGCACTTATCATGTATAACGTATTTTGAAGTATCCATATATTGTAGAATGATAAATGGAGCAATTTAACAAATGCATTACCCAAACACAGGAATCATTTTTGTAGGCATTAGATAATTCTTTGTGACTTCAGCACGCACACAAAAAATATTTTTTAGATAAGTTAAAAAAGTGCATACATTTCCAAAAAGATATGGTGGATTTTATGATTAATAACACTGTTAATCAAAATATAACATCAAGAAAACAAGTAGGTGGGGCTGGCAGGTGCAGTGGTGGTAAAAGGTGCTGGACTTCCGCATGACTAACTGTGGTTCAAGTCCCAGACCTGGTAGCTTGCTTTCTCACTTTCTTTCTCTCTATCTCTCTTTCTTGCTCTCACTCTCACTCTGTCCCTCTCTGGTAAAATGAAAATAAATAAAGTTAAATTAAATAATTATTTAAAAAAGAAAGAAAATAAATAAGCATGTCACAAAATGGGATAAAATAGTCACAAAACTATAAAAAGATACTTACTGTTAGCAGCCAAATAAGTCCAGCTGCTGCTTCTCATGGTCAAGGCACTGAGAGGCAGAGGATGGAGAAGAAGGGAGTTTTTTCTGTAACTAGTTACAGGGAGACAGTCAGCAAGTACCATAAACTGCTTGGGAAAAGTTCAGCATACTCTCTGTAGTTACAGGTACAGGACACAAGCATGTGCAAATCATTCCTTATTACGATCAGAGCCAGTCGCTTTCCTCTGAGTAATTATCCTGAATCCTTCAAATACCCACTCCTGGTTTCTTTTCTGGCTGTTAATCAAGCAAATCTTCCATGACTCAGCACTTGGTTAGACTGTTCTCAAAATCGACATAAGGACTTTCTTAATTTCATGGCTATAGTCTTGATAAACCTTAAACTGGTCTGCTACACCACAACTCAGTATTAATCATGTAACAAAAATTTCCAATAAAAACACAGAAAATAATGTTCAAATTTCACAAAGTACACAAAAATGTCTAAAAAAAAAAATACAGTGCTTAACCTTACTAGTTGGAATACCATAAAGTCAAACGCAATTAAATATCCCCATCCACCATTATGCCTACAATTAGAAAGACTAAAAAGAGAAAATACTGTAAGCAAGGATCAAGTGAAATACTCAACTTCAGTTAACAGAGATGCAAAATGTTTCAATCACATTAGAAAAAGTTCTGCAATCTTGTTTTACTTTCCTTTTGTTTTGCTTTTCATAAAGCTAAATATAAACCAACACTCTGACCCAGCAATTTCAATCTTAGGCTTTTAACAAGAGAAATAAAATATACGTGTACAAAAATAGAACCACAAATTTAAAAATCACCAGTAAAATCCCTTTACTGAATAATGAATAAGTGCTAAAAGTAGTGGGTGAAGTTTAGATGAGAAATATTATAGTCTAATAGTTTTTAAATAAATTCTTCAATATCAGTAATTAATTACAAAGAGGAAACCATTTAATTACAGTGGTTAAATACTAAGATTATTACCTTACTGAAATGATAAAAACTAGCATCAGCAAAAACAAGATAAATAAAAACACATTCTTCCTAAGCTGATATACAATAAGAGACAATTTTATATTTGCTGTTATAAAAATGAAATTAAGCACAAAAAATTTAAGAAACACTGAAGTTTCAAAATATTTGATAAAATGATTACCAAGATCAGAAATGATGAAGTCTGAGGAAGGAGTCCAGATTGAAGGAGATTAACAATACAAAACCACTATGCATCATCTTAGTTCCATATTTTGAGATGGTTAAGTGTAAAATAGCAGCGGATGAGATAATGCTGTATGTAACAATGCTGAATTTTCTGATTTTGATAACTGCACTGTAATAAGTGCATTGAGCGTATGGACCAAAGTGCTTGTCTTCAGAAATAACACATGGAAGTGTTTCAGGGTAAATGATCATGTTTCCAACTTATTTTCAAGTGATATTCTTCTCTTTGCATGTTAGGACCACACTGCAAACATGACGCTGCAAGCTAAGCCATGCATGACAATCTTAAAACTCAATAGAAATGGGGCTGTCAGGTGTTATTGTGGACAAGGCACTGGACTCCCACATGGCAGACCAGGATTTGAGTTCCAGACCGGGCAGCTTTCTTTCTCACTTTTCCTTTCTCTCTCTTGCTGTCTCTCTCTGGTCAAATAAAATAATAATAATAAATAAATATAAATTCTGAAACATAGAGTCAACTGATTTTTGACAAAGGGTACCAGTCAATCCAGTGGGAAAAGGAGAACCTCTTCAGCAAATGGTGCTGGAAAAACTGGATCTCCACCTGCAGAAAGATGAATCTGAACCCCTACCTCTCACCATTGACAAAAATCAACTCAAAGTGGATTAAAGATCTAAACTTAAGATCTCAAACAATAAAACTGCTCCTGGAAAACACTGGGGAAACTCTGGGAGACATTGGGGTAGGCAAAGATTTCTTAAATAAGACCCCCAAAGCACAGTCAATAATTCCCTAAATAGACAAGTGGGATTACATAAGACTAAAAAGTGTTTGCATGGCAAAAGTCACAGTAATTAGCGTGAATTGACATACCTTGAAATGGGTAAATTATGCATCTGATAAAGGGCTGGTAAACAGAATACACAAGGCACTCAAGCAGCTGCCCCCCTCCAAAAAAAAAAAATTAACTCTATTAAAAGATGGGAGGAAGAAATATGAATAGCCAAAAGGCATATGAAAAACTGCTCATCATCCCTCATTATAAAGGAGATGCAGATCAAAACCAAAATGAGATATCACTTAACCCCAGTCAGAATGACTAACATTTAAAAAAAACAAAAATGCTAAATGCTTGCAGGAGTGTGGTGGAAGGGGCTCTCTCTTAAACTGCTGGGGGAAATGTAAATTGGTCTAGTCACTATGGAGCATAATTTTGAGATTCCTCAAAAATCTGCAAATAGAATTACCATATGATCCAGCAATCCCACTCCTTGGACAGAAGAATTCTTAATAGGAAAAGTGCTTGCACATCAATTTTATTGTGGCATTATTCACAATTGCTAAGACATGGAACCAATCTAAATGCCCACGAACCAATGAATGGATTGAAAAAGTGTGGCACATAATACTCTATGGAATACTACTCAGCCATAGAAAACAAGACCCTGGCTTTTGACAGTAGGTGGATGAATATGGAAGATTTACTGCTGAGTGAAGTAAGCCTGGCTATGAAGGAGAGACATTGTATGTCTCCACTTAATATATACTGAGTGTCTACACTCTATGACAGAAACTGAATAACTAAAGGATGAAACACAGTAAATGGTTGTGAATACCAGATACAGTGTGGGAAGAAGGTGGATGAAGGAGTAGAGTCTGAGGAAGGACATTAAGGAGAATAATAGAGAGGAAAAGCATTAATGGGACAAAGAAATGAGGTATTATCTGTTGAAGATAACTATAGTATTATCAACTGGACTGGTGAGAAATGTATACATGTTGGAATACTCACTTTGTAAGCTAAATAACATGAATGAATGTATAAAAGAACTTAAAATAAAACAAAAAATTATTTTTAAAATGGGGAAAATTATTACTGTCCAATGATCTTTAAACATTTTAGTTAAAATATCAAAACTGCTCTTATTCTTAATTATAAATGTATAGTAAAATTTAAAATTAGTGAAGCTAATATTTGTTTTACATACTGTATTTAAAATATTAAGAAACAATTCAATTATTTTAATATTTTTGTATAAACTTGTCGAGGGTCCTTTAAACCTATCAAAGTACTTGCTTTCTTCTCATTATGTAAGTTAAAATATAAATGAACACCCTTTTTATATTCTCGCAAATTATTATTCTATTTCCTAAATCTGGATTAATTCCTAACATTTTGTCCTTTGCACTTCCAATCTCATGAAATATCTTTAAGAGTTCTTTCATCTGCCTTTTTTATTTTCTTCTTTCCCTGTAAGACTTCTTCTGGGACATGATTATCCTTTTTGTCACAACCACTTCTCTCAATTATGTAGATAAGTTGTCTTCCCTAAATTCCTCTGGCTGCATATCTAATGTTTCTTAAATGTCAGTGAAATCAACATTCCCATGGTCAGCTATTTTTTTTTTTCTATTACTCTATTTATGTTCAATTTGAATTCATGCTGGCATGATCGTTTTTCATTTACTTGCTGCTCTTTCAGCTTTATTGGCCAATTCCCTTTTTTAATAATCCATTTTTATAAAATGTCACATGGGTTTATCTCTGGAAGGTGGGAGAGTGCCACAACCAGGTATGCTTTAGCATCTATGTATGAACCGAAGGATAGATACACAGTGACAAATCCGTGGAAGACTTTGAAGGGGGTGATATCTTGTATCACTGATCTTTGTGCTTTGTGGACTGAAGAACTGGTAGCAAAGTTTATACAATTATGCAATTACTCAAAGTTAATATATCACAGTAACTGAAATTGAACTTTATTGAGGGACTAGAATTTAACTAAAATAGGGACACTGGGACCAGGCCTGTAGCTTAGTGGTTAAGGACGCTGGGTCACATAGAGTTGACTGTGGGCTGAATCTTGGCTCCAGCAGTTTGAAGAACATAACAGGCACAGGTGTGTGTGCATGTGTGCCCAAAATCCTGATAGGAGCAAGAGAGAGAAGAAGGGATTGCTGCGTGGTCATTCCCCATGAGGGCATTGCTCTCTCTCTGTCTCTCTCTGGTGAACACATGCATCCTCTGGTAACATAAAATAGTAACAATAGTAAATAGTAAATAGTAAAAAGACTACATACATCAAAGTTTAATGGATATAATTTCACCAAAACCATGGTAAATTATTACTATCAGAAATTTCCATAGAATCAAGTCATAAGCAGAAACAACTACAAAGTTGTAAAATTGTCTCGAAGTTACATTTTATCAGAGGATAAAATGTCCCTTGTTCCTTTTTAAGAAAAGGAACAAGACCAAGGCATTACACTGAAATATGCTGTCAGAAGAATCCTTTTATGGGGATTTATGACTACAAATAAAGAACAACAAGTTACTATGCTGCTAGGAATATTTAACCACAATTATCCTACACAGGTAGCATTGCTGCTAATTAATACTGGCAGATTTAGTTAACCAATGACTGTCAGTTTCCAATTTTTTTTCAAGGAGAAATATTTATTTTTATATTTGACAATGTAACAAACTGATTAAAGCAAGAAACTGGATTAAGTGCTTTAACAATAATATATTAAAAGGATATTATTGGTAGGAAACTGATTAAAAGTAATCCTTTTGATCAATTTTATCTTACAAAAAATTAATCTTTCAGAAAGAAAACTCTCAAGGTACAGCATACAATCACACATGCCTGACATACAGAAATTCATGTGATTCTACGAAATACTAGAATGTATTAGTAAGATAATTTAATATGAATATAAAGGGCAGGGGCTGACAAGAGTAATTTTGAAATATGATTAATTAGTTAAAATAGTATGTGGAATAGTTTATGAAACTATAGATACTAATCATTATCATTATTAGTATTTTAGGTTCTGTATGCACTCACCAGAGAGTCAGAAAGAGGAAAAGTGGGAAATCACTCTCCAGGGGAAATGGCTGCACCACAATCCCTTCTTCTCCATTCTCCACTCGGCTGTTGGGATTTTGGGCACGCATGCACACGTGCCCAGTATGATTTTCAAGCCTCCAGGTCTGGGACTCAAATTGTACTTGGCCGTGTGAGAGTGTAGCACATTAGCCATCATGTCACCTGCTGGCCCTATAGTTGCCTTTTTTTGGTGTGTGTGAGTTTTTGAGTTTTTTGCTATAGGGTATGTGTACTCAATGGAGAGAGAAAGAAAGAAATCACCACCTAGGGGCGCTGGCCATGCCGCAACCTCTCCTCCTCCATCCTCCTTTCGGGATTTTGGACATGCACGCACACACAACTGGTTTGAGTTTCAAACTGTCAAGTGGAAGTCCAGCGCCTTAGCCACTACACCGCTCGCTGGCCCCCATAGTTACTTTTAAATGTACATCACGCCAGGCACTGTCTTAGATATCACGGCTATCATGACAAAATAGAAGAACATTATCTTTTTTAAATTTTTATATAAAAAAATTGCAAAGGTTTATCATTACCACGCTTGAGTTTTCTCTTCCAACTCATGAGATCTTTGAAAAGTTTATGACACTAACACAAAACCCTACCTATTCCAACACTTTGCCCATAAATTCAAATTTATCTCTTTCTTTCACCTGGTTATCTTGTGGTTTCCTCAGCACATCAACATGGAGTGATTTTTTGTTTTTTTGTGGAGGAGGTTTTCGCTATAGGGTGTGTGCGCTCACCAGAAAGACAGAGAGAGACAGAGAGACAGAAAGCGAGAAATCACCCCCTAAGGGGATGGCCACATTGCTATCCCTTCTCCTCTATTCTCCTCTCGGGATCTTGGGCATACACACACACACACACACACACACACACCCGGCGTGAGTTTAAGTCAGCAGGTCCGGGACTCGAACCATGGTCGACTACATGGGAGTCCAGTGACATAGCCATTATGCTAACTGCTGGTCCCAAGATCATTATCTTTGTAGAGCTTCCACATGCACAAATACACACACACACACACATATTCATGATTGGGTATTATCAACTGTCAGAAGGATAAAATAATTAAACCCCAAAGTCACAATTGTATCTCCACAAGCATAATGAACAAGAAAGCTGTCTGCTGCATATTTAAGGCTAAGGGTAACATAAGCAATGTGATGCAGCTTATATTGAAAACATTGCTTGAAAGATAATGTTTGGTGATGTAAACATAAGAAAGTCATTCAAAAAATATTTTTAAAATAATTTCAAAATGAATTTCAAAAAGAATACAATAACACTGATAATATGAAGATATTTAACAACATAATGTTGGTACACATAATATATTCTAGTAAGATGATAAAACATAAATAATTTAAAAAAAGTTAGGAGCAAAGAAAATATATGTTCTCCCCAAAGGCAATAAAGTTGTTATTAAAAGAAAAAGAATGTGCTCTCATAAAAGATTTTACAACCAATTTAATTTTTTTTTATGGGCAATGGATTTGTAAGGTATATTTACAAAGTTTATAAGGTTGTGTTTTGTAAAACTAACAAAAATAAAATAGAATCATAGCATCTTAGAGAAAACTATCTGGAATAGTAAAAATGTAGAAGATAGCTATTTAAAAATAAGGGACAATGATTGAAAATATGAGAGTGAGTAAATAAAAAAAAATTTTGAAAAAGATTGTCTAAAAACTATGGTTAATTATCGTGACCACTAAGCCCCTCCATGTGAAGTTCCTGTCGGTTGTTTTAAAAGGTCATGATATGAAAGTAGAGAAGGTGGGACACCACGGACTGTGAGGGAGGACAGTGGGTGGGAGGGGCAAAGGGAAGGAACACTTAACAGATAAAAAAATGTAAAGTTCTCTCTTTACAAAAAAGTTCTGTAATTTTTGCACTATACAATTTTTTAAATCAGCAGTTATGGTGATTAGGAATAGGTCTCAAGGGATAAGTGGAAGTTGAACTGGGGTTAATAGTTTGATGTATGTTCTAATGAAAATGGGCAAGCCGGTGGTGGGGTGGTTACTCTGACTAGATCCCACGTGGTTAAATACCTGGTTTGAATCCTGGAACTGGTGGCTTGAAAACCATACGAGGCACATGTGCATGGGCGCCCAAAATTTCAAATGGGGGAGAGAAATAGAGAAAGGGTTATGGCGTGACCTTCCCATGACGGGCCATTTCTCACTTTCCTTCTCTTTCTACATGTCTGTTTCTGACAAATACACGTGCCCTCTAGCAAATAAAAATATAAAATAAAATGGGATGAAAGTGCACATTTCTGTGATCACAATTAGTTTCTTTTTCTCTGCTCACAAAGATTGCATTGTGGGAAACTGGGGAAATGTTGAGTAAAGGATATACATTATCAGTTAGGGAAATAAATTTGAAAAAGGCATCGTATAAATGGTGACTATAGTTAATAACAGTGGATTATATACTTGAAAACAGCCGAGACAGAGTAGGTTGTTAAGTGTTTACAGCACAGAAAATAAGTATGTGAGGCAATGATATGTTTTTTAGTCTAATTTAGTCATTTCGCAATGTGCACATATTTGAAAACCTCATTTTGTACACAATGGATAGGTACAGTTTTTAATTTGTCAATTATCTGTCCACTTTATGTAAAATAAAATAAAAATTAAAGAGAAATTGCCTCTCTCTGACTACCCTCTTACCCCATGCCAAAGAGTACAAGGATTTCAATATTTGCTGTATAAGAAATGTACACTCTTCTAAGGAAAAAAAAATCTGTTTTTTCTTAGAAAAAGGGGAACCAAAATAAGGTGAAGGGAATTTTGCTTAAATTAATTTAACTAAGCTATTTAACTTAAAATGATTTCGAGAATTTTAATTGCATAGACAAAATGTCACCAAGAAGCATACTTAACTGCTCAAAAACTACTAAATTATCTCATCTTTAATACTTTGTTAATGTGGATGTCAACACCCTCATTTAAAAGATGTATGTAATCAAGCACATTTTTTCAAAGAGCACCAATTACTTTTTGCTTATAAATTGCACTTATACAATATATCATTTTTACTTGATCAAGTGTTACTCCACACAATTTGCTAGAATAAAAATTACTGAAATAAAGGTCACAACAGGAATTCTTTTTTAATAGTTTTTTTTAATAAGAGGGAGAAAGAAATAGGTGTGTGTGCCTGTGTGTGTGTGTGTGTGTGTGTGTGTGTGCATTTAAAAATGTTTGCAGAAGGTACATGGACTTACCAGAGAAAGACAGAGGGAATACGAGAAAGCACCTCTTACAGCGCCTAGTCACACTGCAGTCCCTTGTCCTCCATTTTTAACCTCCTTCTGGCATTTTGGACATGTAGACCCATGTGCCCGGTATGTTTCACAAGTCACATGGTCCAGGATTCAGATTACATGATCGGCCATGTGGTATCCAGCCTCTGTAACCTCCACTCTAATGGGGTGGTTTTAGAGATAACTATGTGTAACGTGGTCTCGCCATGCTGTGAATCGCTGACTGTTAGAGATGTGGACAGCCTCATGTGGTCTTTTTTCTGTTTTTGAAGAGAGATGTTCACTGTAGGGTGTGTGCACTCACTGCAGACAGAGAGACAGAAAGTGAGAAATTGCCACCCCCAACCACACTGCAATCCCTTCTTCTCCATTCTCCTCTCAGGATTTTGGACACACACACACAGATGCACCTGTCATGAGTTTCAAGCCACCAGTCTGGGACTCAAACCACAGTCAACTATGTGGGAGTCCAGTAATGTAACTATTACACCATCTGCTGTTTCTCTCACCTGGCCTTCTTTACAATGGTTAGGGATTTGAAACTTGGGCTTGAGCCTAACATACTGTACCACACAACAGGGTCTACTTTCCCTGTACTAAGCTAAACTAAATTCCTCTAAATTTATGGAACAATTTAAAACATTCTAAATATTCAGTTCATTGTTATCAGGATTTGAAATTTATTGAAATCTGCCAGGAAGAATTAATGAAAGTATTCTAGCTTCTTCAGGAACAAATTTAGGGCACTTTGGTTTCTTTAGATGTCAGAACTATTCAATTTTTAAAATTATTTATTTAATTGTATTCATTATTATTTTTAAAATTTGACCAAAGATAGAGAGAGAAAGAGGGAAAATGAGACTTGAACTACAGGCAGCCATCTGGGAGCCCAGTACCTTAACCACCTTGCCATCTGTCCACCCCAAAAACATTGTAATATTAACAAAGTAATTTAAGTGCATTTTTAGTTAGTAAAAACACAAAATTGGCCAAACATTTTAAACATATATTTTATTTTTGCCATAGCACAAGTGTGCTCACTGGATAGAGAAAGAAAGTGAGAAATCATCAACCTCTCCTCCCCACAAGGGTGATGGCCATGTCACAATCCCTTCCCCTCCATTCTCCTCTCAGAATTTTGGGCATATGCACACATGCGCCTGGTGTGATTTTTTAAAAATAAATAATTAATCAATTTTATATTTATTCACTGAACATCATCACAGCATACAAAATGTGATTTCCCATCCAGAATACACTGCACAGTGAGTGGTTTAATCATGCATGTTATCATCGACAATTTTCAATTTCTTGTTTCATATATTTGTGTGTATTTATGTATATATATATACTTTTTCCCTATTTCTTATCCTCTGGCATTTTTCACCCTCCTCCCACAATGTCTCTGGTATATACAGTTGCTTTTGATTCCTTACCACCCCCTACATTTTATTGATTCACAAAATATAAATCTAACTACTTTCAATAGCAAGTTCAGCTGATAGCTAAGTATCTGTGAACACACATCTGATTTTGAGTGTGAAACTATGAGTAGAATGAATACACTATAAAGTAGCACACAGCTGATGCTATATAGCATACTGTGGCCATTAAATAGGTACCTTTTCATATATATTTTTAATTTCAAGAAAAGCAGTTTTAGCTTTAATAAATCAAAATAAAAATAAATGCTAAGAGTTTTGCTTAAAATTTACAGCTAGGAAACATGTCAGGATTCTGTTCAAATAGTAGGTATGTGAACTTATTGGCAGCTCACGGTAAGACAAAAATCCTTTAATCTGGAAAACAAAGTATAGAAAAAAAATAAGTAATGTTTTAGTCAAAAGTCGTAAGATTCTACTTCACCAGTTCAGTCTCATGTACTTTATCTTCTGTTGTGGTTTGATCTTTTTGTGGCTGTTGTGATTTTCAAGTCACTGGGTCAAGGACTCAAACGTAAACTTAAACATAAACTTTTAAACCATGGTATTTATTGCCAAATAAGTACAGAGATTACATAATCATATTCCATTGGTCTCTTATGAAATATAAAATTAAATCATTTTGCTAGTTGTATCATAGTTACAGCTATGGAATAGAGACTTCACCTCTATCTAGAAATTCTCTACGTGGATTATAAAATACATAATGTAGATACTAACTAGTCTTTCACATCACTACATTTTCTAGCAAGCAAGACAGTTCAGTAATTACCTGGAAAACATATACTATATTGTATTTGTCCTATATTTTCTTTTAGATATTTTATAGTTTTGCATTTTTTTTTGAGAGAGATTTTTGCTATAGGCCACTTGCACTCACTGGAAAGACAGAGAGACAGAAACAAAAAGCAAGAAATCACCCCCTGGGGGGATGACCACTCCACACTCCCTTCTCCTCCATTCTCCTCTCAGGATCTTGGGCACACATGCACACGCACCTGGCATGGGTTTAAGCTACCAGTACCAGGACTCAACATAGCCATTACGTCAACTGCTGGTCCCTAGTTTTGCATTTTCTATTTAGATCTATGGCCCATATTGAGTTAGTTTTCCATTTGATTTTACATTTTTGTTAATTAAAATTCAGTTAACTGTATTTGTGTGGCTCCCTTTCTGGGTTCTGGTATTTTGTTCCATTGATTTGGTTTTAGATTCTGTCATCAGCACTGTGCTTCACACTGGAAGAATGATGGGCCATCTAAGTGGCGTGGTGACAGGGCTACTGGATCCCAGTGGCCAAGTGTGCAGGCCCAGTCCTTACCCCGTGGGCTGCAAAACACGCTGGTCATGTGTGTGTGCACATGCATGCCCAAAATCCCAAAAGGAGAATGGATGAGAAGGGATTGCAGCGTGGCCGCCCCTCCTTGGAGAGGGTTTCCTCTCTCTCTCCCTCTCTCCTCTTGGTGAGTGTACATGCCTTGTAGCAAAAACTGACAACAACAACAAAAGGTTTGTTTTGTTTGGTTGGTGCTCAAATTCTACACACACAACATTGTTCAACTCCTAAAAAAAGTATGGAGAGAATTATTTCTTTTTTATATTCTTAATACGAAATGTATTCCTTGGGATATATTTGTTCCTTGAACAGTGGTAAAACCTGCCTATAAAATCCTCTTGGCCTGGTGTTTGTTACAGCAAAGATGATTACTTAAATATTAAATTTCTTTCTTTACTGTAAAAATGTTGCTATATCAGATTTATATTGTTTTCTGGATCAGTTTAATAATTTAAGTTTTTAAAATTTGTTTCTTTTATTACTTTGCTAACTAGTGAAGTTATAAAGTGCTATAAATTGGGTGGGTGAAAGTGTACAAATTTATCATCACAGTTATGGAGTCCAGGAACCTGAGGTCAGGGAGCTAGCCGGGAGTTTTGTTCTAAGGCTGTGAAAGAGAGTCTGTTTCTCTTAACTTTTGGTGCTCACTGGAAACCCTTGGGTTGCCTTGGCTCAAACATGCAACCCCACTGTTTTCATATTGACTCAGTGTTCTCTCTGTGATCAGATCTGTCTCAAACTGTCCTCTTTCTCCAGGGCCACCAATCATCAGATCAGAAACAGCCTTCCTCCAGTCCAGCTTCATTAATCACATCTGGTATTACCTCATTACCAAACGAGTCTACATTCTGACATACGACGGGTTAGGACTTAAGCACAGGACTTCTTGGGGGACATAATTCAGACCATAACAATCCTTCTTAGATGTTTTCACATTTATAGGAAAAGTTGATGATAGTTTTCTTAGTTTCTAAAGCACTGCTTGCACCAAAACTGTTGAGATACTCTGTAAACCAAGTTTAGATGGCTCTTAAAAATCTCTAGGCATATGTTGTATGTAGATGTTTTAAACACTCAGAATGAATAGACAGACAATTGTGGGACACAGAAATAGTTTATTACTTGGTGGTGGTGACGTATAGAGTATTCTCAACTAGACTCTGGCCTGTGGTGTGTTTCATGTTGGGTAGATTCTCTTTTCAAGTCAAATGTTGTATAGCGATTGAATGTATAAAATAATAATAATAACAATACTAATAATGAAAACTTGCTGTCTTTGAAATAAAATGTTTCATTAATTTGTTTGCTGTGATTATGTTTTTTAAAGAATTCATTTTATTTATTATCATTCTGAGTTTTAAATCTGCTCTGTGGCTCATGTGTAAAAGAAAGAAAAGAAAAAGGCAAGAAAACAAGATGCCAGGTTTGGGACTCGAACCATAGTCAGCCATGTGGGAACTCAGTGCCTCAAAAACCACGCCACCTGCTAACCCCTCCTATGATTACTGCCATATAGATTTTGACCGCCTTTTGACTCTGTATTTATGATTTATCTAAAAAGTTTTTGGCTATTATTTTTTTTACTTACCTAGGTTATTGGGTGGTTGAATTTGATTTTGTTTTGTCTTTACTGCATTATTAGTTTAAGGACTAAATTTAATATTAACATTATTTTAGTGGCTATGTTAGATTTTTTATTATGCACAAGTAATTTGACAAGTCTAAACTTATTTTAATACCAATTTCACCAAAATTTAAATAATTTTGATACTTCATTCAATTATCACAAAATTATTACTGTTGTCCACCATTTTATTTTCACCTATTTTTAATTTTCTCCAAGGAAGCAACAGTATCATCATTTCATATAGATTGGTTTGCATATTTTATCAAAAATATTGTTTCAAAAACTTTCTTCATTGCACTTTATATCATAAATATCCCTTAAGGAATTATATGATTTTCCTCCTGAAACATAATCCTGTTTAAATTCCTAATACATGCTGGTATGAATAATTTTGTTGTTTTCATTATGTGAAAATGTTCTTAATTAGTCCCTACTCCTGGAAGATAATGTAATTGGCAAAATAATGCCCTCCAAAGATATCTATACTCTATTTCTGAAGCCTGTAAATATATTCAATTGCAGGGTGTGTTAGTTGATTTTGGATGTCAGCTTCTCTGACATTCTCTGTGTTGAAAGATAACAGAGAAGGGAAGAATGTAGGGAAGAAAATTAGGGAGGAAAATAGAGAAGTAAGAGATTTGTGGGGCACAGAAATGGTTTTTTACTTGTTGATGATAATGCGTATAGTATTCTCAACTGGACTGGTCTGCGGTATATTTCATGTTGAGAAAATTCTCTCTACAAGCTAAATGATGTATAGTAATTGAATGTATAAATAATAATAATAAAATAAATTTTAAAAAAAGATAAAGGAAAAGGCTGATGAAACATTGTTTCTATGTGTGTCTGTGACAGGGCTCCTGGCAAGACTGGCACATGAGTCAGGAGGCTGAGAGGAAGATCTGCCTCCAATGTGGGCAGTCACCATCCAGTCACCTGGAAGCATGGGCAGGACAAGCAGTGGGATGTTGTTCCCTGCACTCTCACTTTCTTCCCTTCCTTCCACAGTAAGCTGTGTGTTCTACTCTTATGCAATGGCCTCATCCATCCCTGCTCCTCCTCTAGGCCCTGGGCTGTGTTTGTTTCTGCCAACTTCTGGCCCCTGTGGCTCTCCAGCCACACAGACTCCAAGCTCTTTAACATTTGGGGCCTGGGACTAAGGCCTCCGGAGGGCCCCCTGAAGACCTCTAACTGGAACCCCTCAGCTTTCCTGCTTCTGTCTTCCAGCTGTTTGTCCAGCCAAATAGCAGATAGCTTATTATGGGACTTCTCCACTCTCTATCCTGTGCAATAATTCCTGCAACAAATCCCTTCTTGAACGCATGTGAAATTCTGTTTCTCTAAAGACCTCTGACCAATACACACAGCAAATGGGAATTAAGCTCATGGGTGAAATTAAACTTGCCAACCAGCTGACCTTAAGACAATGCGATTTACCTGGATTTAACAGGTGGGCCCACTGTAGACATGAAGGTATTTATTAGAGAAATAGAAGATGACAAAAACAACCAGGAAAAGAAAGTCAAAGGTGGAAGTGGGGTCAGAGAGGTGGATGTTGCTGGCTTTGGAGATG
>NW_006159859.1:137269-181421 GCF_000334495.1 Tupaia belangeri chinensis
GGAAAGAGCCATGACAACAAAATCAGAGAGGCCTCCAGAAGTGGGAAAAAGCAAGAAAATTGATTCTCTCCTAAGTCACCAGAAAAAAAAGGCCTGCAAACGTAAGATAATTAACTTTTACTATTTAAACCACTAAGTTTGTGGCAATTTATAACAGCAATAGGAAGCCAAGATACTTTGGTTTGCAAAACAAACAAAACAAACTTTGACAAATGCTTTCTCTTTTTTCTTTGAATAGAATTTTTTTGTTTGTTTTTATCATCTACTCTACTGACTGCTGAGGTAAAAGTGTTTTTGCCCTAGCTAGTTGCAAGATTTTCCACTTTGTCTTCACTACACTGTTCTTTGGTTCTAATTTTCTTCTTTAACTGTGCTTTCCTATTCTCCACTTTGTTTCATTGTTCTGAAAAAAGACTTCATCCTTAACTCTCAATTAGTTCCTCTATCCCACTGTCTGCAGGTCATTTTTTCCAGGAGCCAACCTGGATGTTTTTTAGAATTCATCCTATCCTCTTGATCACTTTACCTTTCCTAATTCTCATTTTTAATCTCTTCATGATTCATTCTACTTGATTTTTTCAGGTCTAAACACAAGCTTGGTAACTCTTTTTTTTTTCTTTTTTCCAATTTATTTGCATTCAATCACTGTACATCATTACAGCATACACAATGAGATTTTCCATCCAGAGTACACTGTATATTGTCTCAATCAAGCACATCAACAAACATGTTATTATTAGCAAATGATCTTCCATTTCTTGTTTTCTGTATGTTTTGCTTTTTCTCCCCCATCCTTGGTTCCCTCTCTTACCCTCTGCCACCTCCTGTTATCATCACAGCACACAAAATGCGATCTCCCATCCAGTACACACTGCATAGTGACTCAATCATGCACATTACAAAAAATATAAATTTCCACTTCTAGTTGCTAGAATTAATTCCACCCCTCTTTCTGACCCTCTGTCCCTTCCCACCCTCCTCTCACACCACCTCTAGTGTCCAAAATTGTCCTCCATTCCCTTCCCACCCACATTGCATTGATCACACAATTTCCTACATAACCTGACTACTTTCAAAGGTGAGTTCCCTCGTTACTACTAAGAAAACCAGTTTTAACTTAAATCAAAGAACCGCCAAGGAACTTTGCTTAAAGCCCGGAAACAGGTTAGGATTCTGTTCAAATGGTAGGTGCATGAACCTATCAGTCTCATATACTTTTATCTTCTGTTCTGGTTCAATTTTCCTGATTAAATTCTGGGATATAGTATTCAACTCCAGACTTGTCCCTATGATTAAGTTAGCTACTTTCTCAGTTTTTGGACTCTTATTTCCATGTATCTGCGTTTAGTTTTCCTGATACAGCACATCCTTGAGAACTTCTTGGAGGTCTGGTCTGGTGCTGGTAAATTCTTTCAGGTTTTGTTTATCTGAGAATGTTCTTGTCTTTTCTTCCCACCTGAAAGATAATCTTGCCGGATACAGTATTCTTGGCTGAAACTGCTTCTCTCTTAACACTTGGAATATATTTTCCCATTCTCTCCTCGCTTTTATTGTTTCTGATGAGAGATCTGCTGTTAGCCTGATGGGATGTCCTTTGTAGGTAACTTGATGTTTTTCTCTTGCTAATCTTAGTATCTTGTCTTTGTCTGCAGTTTTGGTCAACCTGGCTATAATGTGTCTTGGAGAAGATCTTCTAGGGTTGATTCTATTTGGGGTCCGTTGTATTTCCTGGGACTGGATCTTTGAATGCCTCTCTAGGTTTGGAAAGTTTTCTTGCAGGATTTCATGGAATAGATTATCAATGCCCTTATGGGTTTCCTCACCTTCTGGAATGCCAATTATCCGGATATTTGGACGTTTGATGGTATCCAGTACTTCTCGCATATTATTCTCAAATTTTTGTGCCATTTTCTCAGCCTTCATGGTGGATTTTTCTAGGCCAGCCATTTTTTCCTCTACATCTGAGATTCTATTTTCTGAATGATCTAGTCTGCTTTTAATACTTTCCAGGGAGATTTTTACTTCTTGTATTATAGACTTCATCTCTAGCAGTTCCGTTTGAGTCTTTTGTAAAGTGTGTAATTCCTCTTTTAGATCTTGCAGGAATTTCCTCGTCTCTTGGAACTCGTCAATTTCTTTCTCCTTTCTCTTTAGCAGTTCATTATCTCTCTTCTCTTCCATCTCTGTTAGCTTAGACATTATGAATGATCTGAATTCCTTATCAGACATTTCCATGATTTTCACCGAACTGCTTGTGGATGAAGAGTTACTCTTTTCCCTAGGAGGAGAGGTATTTTCTTGTTTTCCCATGTTTCTCGTGATCCGGCGGTGATTTCTTGTCATCTGATGAATGTTGTGTTTCTTTCAAATTTTTGAGGTTCAGCCTTAATGTTCAGGAGCAAGCAGACAGAGGTGATCCAGAATCTCTTTGCTGTTCTATTGTGCTTGCGCTAGCTCGTTGGTTGGAGGCTGAATTATTAGTAGAAAATCTTCATTCCCTTAAAAATCTAGTTCACAGTAGCCATGTGGAACCTTGTTCTGAAGGCCCGTGGCTTCTTCTCAAGCTTGGTAACTCTTGTGAAAGCTTTTATTCCATTGAGAATTTGGGAGGAGAAATTAGATAAGTAAAAAATAAATTAGATAAGTGTTTGTTCTAGGGCACATTTGACTGCTTCCCCATGGAAGCCAAGGAGTGGTAGTAACCTGGAATGCCCTCCAGGTATTCTCATTTGCACTGAGTGATGGGGGCTACCCTGCTCCAGCTTCCTCAGGCAGACGCTGAAGGGAAGAGTGTTCTTTGCTGTACTGCTGGTTGTGTTCGTCTTGTTTACAGAACTCTCCAGTCTCTTTGCCATGGTGAGTACATGTGCGCATGTTTGTGTGTGTTAAATTCTACTTGCTTTGTAATCAGTCTTCTCTATGCTTCGTAGAAATATAATATTCAAATAAGGAGAGTCTACATTCAAAAAGTGGTTAAATTTTAGCAAGGAATTAAGTATTAATTGAGAGAAGAATAAAAGCAAAAATACTTAAAAAAAGGATGCAACTCATCGCTTCAGGAAAATTTTATTCTTAATACGTTTTATAGATGTCAGACTTAATTTTCATTTGCAGGCCAGGCACCACCGGTGATTGAAATGGAAATAGTATGAAACCCTCCCTGCCTTCAAGCAGCAGTCCATCTTTTTTTTTTTTTTTTTTAAGAGACTTCTACTATAGGGCATGTGTGCTTGAGGGAGAGCCAGGGAGACAGAAGAGAAAAATCATGCCCCAGGGGGGAATGGCCATTCCACAGTCTCCTCTCCTCCCTTCTCCTCCCAGGATTTTGGGCGTGCACACAGGAGCTGAGCATGACTTTTAAGCTGCTGGGTCTGGGACCCAGTCAACTATGTGGGAGTCCAGCATTGTCACTGTTGTATCCCCTGCTGGTTCCGAGAAGCACTCCATCTTATTACTTCATCGACAGAGAAGGAACTCTGGTTAGAGATGGTATTCATGAAAAAATACACACACAAAAAAATAATTAGTAGTTTATTAAAACTTGTTCTATGCCAGTTAAATGACATTTTTATTACAAACTTGTATGTGACAATGTGTTATTAGCAAAGGTGGTATTACATGAGGGGATATAATTTAGTGTTATGGGAATTGTGCAATAATCTGCATTTATAAAAAGTCTGAGTGTTCACTACATTCAGTATTTTTTATGATACAGAGAGTGCGTGTGTGCATATGAATATGAGAGACGGAATGTACCCTTGCCAGGGTCTCATGCTGTGATGCTCTTTTCTGACCTCCAGTTCCTTACAATATTGGGCACCGGCACACCTGGCTGGCAGGTTGTCAGTTTGACCAAGGATCCAAACCCATGGTTGACCCATGGCTTCCGTAACTGTAGTCCAGTACTCTATGGACTGTACCACTGGGGCTGGGGCTATTCAGTATTTTCTCACTTAAAGTATGTAATTGTGAGAATAATGTCTATATCAAACTTTAAAAGTGAGCAAATAAATACATTAAGGAAATTAATGATTAAATATTATCTCTGGTCAGTGTTCAGTTATCTCACAGAATGCATGAGTATCTGGATATAAATGCGTTTGTCTTTTTTTACATATGGCTCAATCGAAAACCTTAACTTTGTGTTTATTTCCCTCTTCATCAACTTTTTGGGTGGGAAATAAAAAAGTGCCTTGGCTTTTCTTCTTGCCTATTGGAAAATTAGGGTTTTGTGCCCTTTTCAACTTTTAAGAAAAAAACAAATTTTAAATGTTATTTTGAATCAGGCTATGTCATCAAATAAAAATAGGGTTTTCTTTTCTTTAATGAAATAGTGAAGAGATTGTTGGAGAAAATAAATGGTGCAGTTACCATTTGGGGTTTAGGTCTAAAAGTAATTCTAGGTAAGTCATTCAACCAAATGGTGATAGACCCAGAACATGAGCAAAGAGCATGAATAGTTGAATCCTCATGTGCCAACCAATAAGATTCTATTTAAATACGAGAACACCATTATCTACCACTGGCATAACAAACGCCTATGAGGAGACACCTGTGATCTGTCTTACTACCTCAAAAGCAGAGTTGGAACCCTGATTAGAGATGGCATTTATGAAAGAATACACAATTTTTTAAGGTACCTTTAAAAAAAATTTTTTTGCGGGACCAGCAGTTAGCATAGTGGCTACATCACTGGATTCCCACATAGTAGATTGTGGTTTCAGTCCTGGACCCGGTGGCTTAAACTCACACCAGGCACGTGTGTGTGCGTGCATGCCCGAAAGGAGAATGGAGGAGAAAGGATTGCAGCGTGGCCATCTTCCCTGGGGCGTGATTTCTCTCTCTCTGTGTCTCTGCCCCTCTCTGTCTTTCTGGTAAGCATATGTGCCCTATAGCAAAAACCTTCTCCAAAAAAGAAAAAAATAGATTTCTTTTGCTACAGGGCATGCATGTGCACTTGCTAGAGAGACAAAGTGAGAAATCACCCCCCAGAAAAGATGGCCACACCACAGTCCCTTCTCCTCCATCCTCCTCTCTCAGGATTTTTGGACACATGCACACATACATCTTGCATGACTTTTAAGCCACTGGCTTCAGGACTCGAACTGCCGTGGACTATGTGGGAGTCCAGCAATGTAACTGTTACTCCATCTACTAGTCTCTACAAAGTTTTTTAAATGAATTATCAGTCTACCAACGTTTGTTGCATGCCCCTTAAATAGAGAATTGAGTAATGGGATAAGACACAAATAGATAATTTATAATAACCTTTTAAATAGTAACCTATACCTGAGTATTTGTCCATCTTAGAAAGCACTGTATTTGATCTGTGTGTTACTTATGGGAAAATATGCACATCTATGTATTTGTGGTTTTTATAATTTAGTGACTTGATGCACATTAATATACTTTTCATATAGTAAACATTAAGTTTTAGCGTTTATTATTAGGCTCCCATATCAAATGGGTCTTACATTTTAGCTTATACACTTTCTTTTTTCAGAAATAAATGTAAGTCTTGTATATTCTTATCCAAAAACAAATTCTCTGGACAAAGCTAACCCAACAAGAAAGTCTTTATTCAATACTGTTAGAATGGGGAGAGGTTGAACTCAATTCTAATGAAACAAAAGACAGGCTTTTTAAAGGGACTGAGCTAGTGGAAAAGCATTGTAGGATAAGGGATGAAGGTGGTCATTGTGAAGGATGTCTGGGTGAGGTCAGTCATTCTGATGAAGCCCTTAATGATTAGACTAATAATTACCATATTAGTGTTAATTGTCATGTATTGAAGTTTGGCTTCTGTCCTTCGGAGACTAAGAGATAGAGGCCAATGCTTTCTCCTTATCTCCTTTGATTACAGTTCAAAGGGATGCTCCCAGGTCTTTGAGAAAACAATTCCCTGGGCTTTCAAATTCACAAAAAGCTAGGAGAAAATTTGCATGTCAAAGGAGTACAAAAAAAATGTAAAGTACAAGTTTTCTAAAGTAAATGATCTTTGAAAAGGGTGGTCAGGGGCCCATCCGGGAAGAAACCTGTGAAAAGTACCACAGTTGAGAGGAATGTCAAGGTTGTCTTGATCCTGTAAAATGCAGTGAGGCGCAGGGAGGAGGTAATGTTTCTTGTAAATTATCTTGAAAAACATGGTTTATCTTTTCACTAATTGGAATTGAAAGAAGCCTAGAATTTAGGATACCTTGTGATTGTACTTGACTAATTTTAAAGAGGAAAATATTGTTTACTTTAGATGAAAACAAAGTAACATTTTCATTTATTTTAAATTTATTTTACCTTCATTCACTGTATATCATTGCAGCATACAAAATGAGTTTCCTCATCCAGAATACACTGTATATTGACTCAGTCAAAGATTATAGTACCATACATGTTATCTTCAATAAAGAATTTTCTGTTTCTAATGTTTGCAAAGTGAAAAGATCTTTTTAAACATATTGCATATGAGTGCTAATTTTTACAGTATTTAGAAATGAAAAACCTGTTTCTTCCTATGTTGTTACTTTCACTGTTGAGTTTGAAATGCTATTGATACATGATAAACAGTTCAGGAACCAGTCTGAAGTAGAGCAAATATCAAAGTTACAGCAAGGATTTTCTTGAACTTTGGTAAGCAGATAAATTATGCCTTTGAAGCATATTCTCCATTGATCTAATGGGCAAAGCCTAATGTAATGGTTGCCTAATGTTTATCCAGATAGAGCTATGGGAAGAAATTGCAGTAATGAGCCATTTTAAAGTCTTTTAATGACAATCTAAGGAACTATGCTGATATCTTTCATAGATTTGGAATGATTAAATGGAGAATAACACCACATTAAAAGTGATCTGGAAACCTATGAGGCATATCCTCAGTAAAATAATCATCAAGCCAGATTTCTTCAATAAGCAGATGACTGAATGTCAAAAGAGAAGGTCAAGCCATGCTAGAATTTAAAATTAAATATACTACTTTCAAAGAAAATGTTTATATTGAAGTTAGTATAGTAAAAAGTAATTCTATATGGATAAACATTCATGTCCTCAAATGAGCTATTTAGCATAGGGATAATTCTATTCATACAGTAGCTTAACTTATGAATGCATTTGTGCTTTTTAAAATGAATTAAATCAGAAGAAGTGAATAATTTTAAAATGAAAACTGCTGTCAAAATTTTAAATTTAATTTCATATTTTTACTACATTTTGGAGCCAGGAGGTACCCTAGCGATTAAGGTTCTGGATTCCCACCTGGCTGACTGTTTCAAATCCCAGGCCTGGCAATTTGAAACTCGCACTGTACGAGTGTGTGTGTGTGCATGCCAAAGATGCGGAGAGGAGAATGAGGAGAAGATTGGGGTGTGAATCACCCTAAGGGGTGATTCCTCACTTTCTGTCTCTATCTCTCTTTGGCGATTGCATGTACCCTCTAGAAAAATCTCTCTTTCAGAAAAAAATAAAAAAGATGAATAGGGTGGAAGAGAGGCTCTTGGACTCTCTGCCTAGACACATCTTACCACTGTGGTATTAGACCAACTCCATTCTGTCATGAACAGCTGCAAGAGATGCTTCACTTTCAAGATCTCATCTTGGAGAAGTTTATTTCCTCAGTGTTTGAATCACCGACCTAGAAAATGATCACTTCCCTGGGAGTTGAATCTTCCACCACCCAGATCTAGGCTTACAGGTAGGACTGGATGCTAAGTCTCCATCGCTGAATCAAAATCTCTTATGTCCGACTACATGCATTGCTTTCTCAGCAAATATTTTAGAAAATAGTTATTTTGATTACAGCTTTTAAAAAAGTGGTACAAAGTACATAGGAAAAAATGTTTTGGAATGTTGGGAATATTTGGTACCCCATCCCATTATTTTTGAAATTGAAATAACTGTGGGGCCAGTTGGTGCCATGATGGTTAAGGTGGCTGGATCCCACATGGTCAATGGTGAGGCTTGAGTTCTGGGGCCTACAGCTTGGAAAACATTTCTGGTTTATGCAGAAGTATGCCCAAAAGAAGAAGAAATGGAGATGAAGGGATTGTGACTTGACCATCCCCATGGGGGGTGCTTTCTTGCTTTCTTCCTCTCTGTCTTTATCTGGTGAGCTCATGTGCCCTGTGACAAATTTGAGAGAGAGAAGGAAATAACCATTGAAATGTTACTGCTGGATACTACATAGTTTCTAAAAAAATAAGTCACATAGTCACATATTAAAAACCTTGAAATACCAAAGCATGAAGGCACAAAACATCTTATTAGATAGCCAAAAGCAAATCCATTTAAATTGCCAAGCTTGCATTTTATCTAGCCACTTGCTAATAAGTGAGGCAAAACATCAAAATCACCTTGAAGTGAAGTTCAAATAGGATATAGCAGTAGCTGCATCTTATACAGAAAAAATATCAGAATATCTGCAGCTCCCAGATTAGAAATACTACATGGTTTAAAACCAATATAATATTATGGCATGCCTGTCATTTTGCTGACAATTTAAAAAATATGTAACAGATATCTGAATATTTGAAATTACATAAAACTACTTAAATGTATTAGGGAGGAAAATTCAGGGCTATTACAGGTGATTTATCAGTACATTGATAGTTTTAAAAGTATTTAAAAGAAAACTGGACAGCATTACAATGTCTGACCACTCAGATTCCACAGAGTATATGTAGATATGAGTCACATCCGCTTGTGTATAATTCACATGCTTTGTGACTAGAGTGTGCATGCGTGCCCAAGATCCCAAGAGGAGAATGGAGGAGAAGGGGATTGCGGCTTGTCCATTCCCTCTGGAGGGTGAGTTCTCACTTTCTGTCTCTCTGTCTCTCTCTGTCTGGTGAGCGCATGCACCCTATAGCAAAAACCTCTTAAAAAAAAGTTTCATGCTAATTTTTATCAGGGAAATATTGCCAACCACCTATTTGTGTCATAAATATTTTAACCACGATGTTTTTAAGTTGAGATAAAATTCACATGACGTAAAATTCACCATTTCAGAATGAATAATTCAGTCATATTTAGTACAATCATGGTATGTAGCCCCCATCTTTGGCAGTTTCAAAACATTTTCATTATCCCAGAAGAAAACCTGGTTCGCTTTATACAGGCTGCCCTCTTCTCTCTTCCCCACTCTTTCTGTGAAATATTAATTTGCTTTTTGTCCTTATGGATTTCCCTATTCTGAATATTTGATATAAATGGGGTCATAAAATATGTGGTCTTTCGTGTCTACCTTCTATCACTTAACATGTTTTTGGAGTTGATCTGTTGTGTAGCATATATCAGTTTTTCACTTTATGATGGAGTGATATCCCAGTGTATATACATAGCACATTTTTGTTTTGTTTATTTAAAATTTATTTTTAAAAATTGTATACATCAGGGCTGACAGGTGGCATGGTGGTTAAGGGTGCTGGACTTCCACATGACCAACTGCAGTTTGAGTCCTGTACCTGGCACCTTGCTTTCTCACTTTTCCTCTCTCACTGTCTTGCTCTCTCTCACCCTGACCCTATTTGGTCAAATTAAAATAAATAAATAAATAAAGTAATTCTTTACAAAAATTAAAAAATAAATATTGTATACATTTAATTACTGTACATCATTTTGCTTGTCGGTTGGATATACCCTACATGAATACATTTCACACCAATCCACTTGACCCAAAACACATTATCATCAACAGATAATAACCCCTTTCTGTGTCCCATAAATGTCTTGCTTCTTGTAATACATTTTGTTTAGCCATTACTTTGTTGAAGAACATTTGTACTGTTTCCATTTTTTAGCTATTGTCAAAAAGGCTACTACCAAATACATTTATTGTACAAGCCTTTTTCTGTGTGTATCCATTTTCAGTTTTGAGGGGTATATTCTTGGAAGAAGCCATGCTAGATCATGTCATTCTGTGTTTAACTTTTCAAAAGGCTTCTGTAATTGCCAGTGACTACACTATTTGACCTTCCTAATGAAGCATTAGCACCTCCATTTAGAATGACTCTCCTACCACTTCCCTTTCCCTATAACTTGACCCATCTGTGTCTCCTAAAAATACCTCACTGCTGGGACCCGCAGTTAGTATAATGGCTAAGTCCAGCGACTTAGTCAACCACGGTTCCAGTCCCGGACCAGTGGCTTAACACTCACGCTGGGAACGTGTGCATGCATGCCCAAGATCCTGAGATGAGAATGGAGGAGAAGGGATTGCGGCATGGCCATATCCCCTGCGGGTGGTTTCTCACTTTCTGTCTCTCTGTGTCTCTCTGTCTGGTGAGCGCATGCACCCTATAGCAAAAACCTCTCCAAAAAAACAAAAACAAAAACACCAAGTACCTCACTGCTTAGCACCAGTAGATGAATGCTGCCATCCATCCCTGTCCTCCTAATGGCATATTTATCACTGGCAGATACAGCCAATTATAACTTTCCTTCCTGGTAACTCGGCTTTTTTGGCTTTTGCAAACTCCTTTTGCATAACTCAAGGCCTGAACTTTCTTAGATGTATAGTTTCTTTCCTTTGTGTTTTTTGCCTTTATAAACTTCCCTCCCCACTGCTTCGGGGCTGAAAGGTTTGAGAGTGACATGAGTCCTTTCGCTGGTTTAATAAAAGGCTCCTTTAATTGGACTAAACTGGATGTCCTCTTATTTTCTGGTAGATTTGAATCTAGCACTATCAGCAGTGTACAAAGGGTTCCAATTACCACACATCCTTTTCAATTCTTATTTTCCTGTATTTGAAAACATTATTGCTATCTTAGTGGATGTAAGAAACATCTCATTGTAGTTCTGATTTGAACTACTTTAATGGCTAAATGATAATAAGTTTTATTATTGTCCTTTCTGATTTATATGTAATTGTTATACACCTCTGTGGGATACACTGGTTTTCTAAAGCATGTATAGAGTGGATAATCAAGTTAAGAACCTAACCATATTCACCATGTTCAACCTTCAATTTAACCAAGTTGTTTTATGATACAATTTTCTCATTATGATAGTGCCAGTTTTTTTCCCCCTACAGTGCTAAAGATTTATGGCTATTGTAAAAATTTCTATAATCAGTACAAAAATACTTGTATAAATTTATAATTGAAATTATCTCAAGAAAATTAATGATAGCCTAAAAAGCTATTGGTTATAAATAGTTTTAAATGTCTTGATTTTATTTTCTATGAAAAATTTATAGAAATCTGTAAGCAAACTATACAAATGTAGACAGTAAAGTGAGTATGAAGACTTAATAACAGACACACTTAACAATTGATGGATAGCCATGTATACATAGTCAAATTTATTCTTAAAGAAATGCTATATTAACAGTAAAAATATTGGATTAGTTTTGAGAATTTATGGTATATGTGTAGGTCATGAATTTAAAGAACTTGACTGGGAACTGCTTTTAGAATATGTATGAAGGGACTTCAAAGAATTTGTGGAAATATATACTAGAAGTATGAGTTTATTCTGGTGCAAGAAAAATGAAATCCATGCATAGTTTTTCATGATACACTTTTTCCATGAACATTTTGAAAAGGTCTTGTATTAAGAGTCTTCAAAGCTTTTTATTCTGTTTGATCTCATGATTCTTTTTAGAATTCATCAAATAAGTAATCAGATAAAATAAAGCATCATTAATTGCCTACCGATTGATTATGTCCAAGTCATGAAGTTGTATTGTTTGTCATATTTTTAGCATGGCTCAGAAGTCACTTTAGGTCAAGTAAAATCACCTTCTTTCTAGGTTGTTAAAAATTGTTGAATATAAGTATTTTCATATGGTGTGATTTATATTAATACTTATGGGAAAACCAATTACAGTGTTGACCCCAAAGCCTAGTTGTTAAAAGAGCCAGATCCTGGGACCAACAGATGATGTGGCAGTTAATTGCTAGACTTTCACATGGCCAACTGCAGTTGAAGTCCTGGACACAGTGGACTGAAAATCACACCAGGTTTGAGTGCACGTGTGCCTAAGATACTGGGAGTAGAATGGAGGAAAAGGGAGTGCAGAGTGGCCATCCCCACTGGTGGGTGATTTCCCACTTTCCTTCTCACTGTCTCTCTCTCCAGTGAGCATACATGCCCTAAGGCAAAAAACTCTTCAAAAGAGAGACAGACATAACTGATCAGTTTAAAACATAACCTAGTCCAGTGACTTGAAAACATGATGGCATGTGTGTACATACGTGTCTCAAATCCCACAGGAAAGAAATAGAGGAGGAGAGATTGTGGTATGATCACGTCCCATTGGAGGGATGCTTTTTCTCTGTATCTCTATGGCAAGTGCATGTACCCTCTGGCAATTAAAAAGAAAATTACAGGAAATATTAGAGAACATTAAATATTTGAAATTGATACATTAGATTTGTCTGAGGGATTGATGGATTATGCGATGCAGTGGTTGATTTCCTGATTGCTATTCTATTTAACCTTTCTCAATAGTAGTTTATATATTATATATATATAAATAATACCTTTCTTTGAGGTACTGGTATATTTTCCATCATATCGTTTAGCTAAATTCAAAGTTACAGAATAGAGTATGTAACTTTTGCTGCAAAACATTCTAAAACATTGTGTCTTTGAACAAAAAAATCAATGTTTCCGCTTAGAGTCCTGTGGGTTGGTTGGATATTACTTTTGGACTGGGCAGACTGGATAATCTCTGTGGTGAGCCATGCTTTGTTTGAATGGATAGTCTATGATAGTTTCCATACTTACATCTGGGCCCATCCCATTGGCCCTCTTATCTGGGAAGGTGTTGGAAAGTAATTCTTCCTGGTATTCTTACATGTCTTATGATGCCTTTTCTGCATAAATAGCTCTTCAAGGATGTCTTCATAACAAACAGTCTCAGAAGCTAAAGACAGAAAGTTTCTCTGGGTTGGGACCAGCAGTTGGCATAATGGCTATGTCTCTGGACTCCCACGTACTCGACCACGGTTCAAGTTCTGGACCTGGTGGCTTAAACTCATGCTGAGTGCATGTGCATGTATGCCCAAGGTCCCAAAAGGAGAATGGAGGAGAGGGGATTGTGGCATGGCCATCCACCTTCTGACTCTGCTAAGCACGTGTGCCCTATAGCCAAAACTTATCTCCTTCCCGCCAAAAAACAGTTTCTCTGGGTCAGAGGGTATATTTCTTTTCTAAGCACTATAATATAAATAATTTTTTTTTTCTGGTGCAAGGAATAGGCTGATTTGCTAAGTTCCCTAGTAAACTAGGGGATTAGCTAAACTCACTGTTCCTCAACTTTAACCCAGAAATCCCTTCCTTGGTGATAGGTTTCACCTTGGCTGCTTCTTGCTCAGACCCATGGGAGTTGAAGTATCAGGTGAACTAAAGCAAACATAAAGTCCCTGCTTCCTTTTGTCCCACGAGTGATCTATCTAAACCCATTTGGGCTCATTGATTTTATTGAGTGAATCAATGGAACTCTGTCAAACCAACCTAGACTCTCCCCGCTACTTAGGATCTGTTTAACTTCTCTTTAGAAGGTTTCTTCTCACCGGAATAATCTGTTGCACTGCTCACAATGATTCTGCCAGCACTCTCTCTGCAATTACTAAATACATTATTTACCATCACAGACTTTTATATTTCTGTAGAATAACAAAGTGAAAAATAGGCTGATGGGCACAAATGACTCACTGATTTAAATAAATTGACCAGCTAGAATTATGAGATTAATTACTGAAGATTCAGAAAAGGGTGATAATACATTTCAAAGCAGATTCTGAGTACCACAAAATCTCTGAACTTCAAAGCAACATGTGATACTATTTCTTCCATGTTCAGAATACACAGGTCTGGGAACTAAAGGGCAGGGGGAACTGTCTATGAGGAGACAAAACAGTTTTAGTATTCTACTGGAAATTAATAATTCCTCCTAGCCACTTTGAGTTTATTATGACATAGAATCAAGGAAAAGAATGTGTTTTTGGAGGTAGGAATGGTAAGATAATATTTAAATAGAAATGATAGAAGATCATAGTAAAGAAGTATAGCCAGGCCAAAAACTGGTCCATAATACATCCTCTATTTTGGGTGGCCTTTTCAAAAGTTGAAGTCTAATGAGTGAAATGCATTGTCAGTTTCCACTAAATAGACTTCAAAGGGACCGGCAGGTAGTATGGTGATTAAGGCACTGAATCCCATACTGCCAATTGTAGTTTGAGTACCAGACCTGACGGCTTGGAAATAATGCTGGGCGTGTATGCATGTGTGCCCCAAATCCCAAGAGGACAATTGAGGGGAAGGAATTGTGGTATGGCTATCTCCTCTGGGAGTCATGCCTGACTTTCCCTCTGTGTGTGTGTTTGTCCCTGTGTCTCTCTGGTGAGTGCTCACACCCTATGGCAAATAAATGTACACACACACACACAGACTTCTGAGAAAATCTCCCAGGATCCTCTCTTAGTTATTTCCTAATACTAGGATATTTTTGCTTATCTACTACTTCCAGTATTCTTGAATAGAAAGCCTATTTTCCAATGTCTTATTTATTATTAAGATCTATTTGGAAGAAGCATGAGAAGATATTTATATATATATTTCTTTTGACTACTTGCATCATTTTAGTCTTTTCTAGGGGCTGATAGTGTTATGGGAATTTACATAAAATTTATCTGGAAGTTGTTCCTGAGAAATATCAACAGGGCAGAGGAGAAACAAGACAGGAAAGGAAAAACAGCTAACATGAGGTGATGTTTTATTAAATAAGTGAGCACTAGAAGATGAATCCTGCTTAAAAACTAGAGGACTGGGGCCAGCAGGTGACATGGTGGTTAAGATGCTGGACTCCCACATAACCAATTATGGTTCGAGTCTTGCACCTGTTGGCCTGAAAATCACTCCAGTTTAGTGTGCCTGAATGCCCAAACTTCCAAGAGGAGAAAAGAGTATGGGAGATTGTAGTGTGACCATACTCCCATAGGGGGGACTTCTTAGTTTTCTTTTCCTCTCTCTGTGTTTCTTCAGGGAGTGCATGTACCATATGGCCAAACCCCAAAACAAAACAGAAGCAATGGTCTCCTATTTAGAGAACCTAGCTCCTAGTTATCTCACCTGGAGGCAGGGAACCTGGAGTAGAGCCACATCCCTTCCCATCAATCATAGATTGAGAGAACCTCCCTGGAGTATGTTCCTTCATGGTATCTCCATGTGGCTTGGCCATTGCAGGTTCCAGAGGGCAGACAGCACTATAAAGTTAGTCCGGTGAGAATGAAAATATTAAATACAGACATGAGCAAGGGCACCAATGACATCTACCACCATTTTATTTGATTAGTCAGATAAAATTTATTAATGCTAATAAATACACTTTGTTTAATGATTCCTAGTCAGGACAAAAATGATGGTCATGTTTGTTTCATCACATTTCTTCACCATCATCATTGTATTTTATGATGAGATAGTAAAAAAAAAAAAGGAAAAATACTCAATGTTCTCATATGAGGGTTGTAATCTTACATCAAGTTTATTATATCACATCAAATAAGGTCAATGAGATAATTATTTGGGAAAGTGCTATGCAATGTTTAAGTGCTATAATGATTTCAGTTAATTAATTCCATAAATTCTCACAGTTAAAGATTAAATAGTGTTAAATGCCTTACTGAGAACAAGAGCTAGCAAACTAATTGGGTAAATTTATATTTAGGCATATGATTTATTTTCACATGTAATGTTTTAAGATAAAAATTATTTCTAGCTTAAACTCACCCATAATATGGAAAAGATTTCATTCCAAACATATATAAATTTTAATACATATGTATATCAGACTATAAGTTACAACCACTTCTTTCATCTTGAATATATCATGAATATGTCATTTATCAATACTATAAATATAGTATAAAATTTTACGTATTCTAGCTTAAATGAATCATTTAACTTGAAATATAATGAAGTTTTGTGGAAAAAGAGGAAAAAAACTGCGTCTTTGAAAAATTTTATGCATTCATTATAATGAGGAAATATAGCAGTGGTAAAACCCATTGACAGTATATTTAAAAAGTACATCTGGTTAATATGAAAGAAACCTATAATGACTGGAAAAGCTTCAGTTATTTTTTTATGAGTTATATAAAATATTCAGTTTTATTAAATATTGGCTGTAATCTATTTGTGATATAAATAATTGTATATGAGCGATGATAAAGAATAATTATATATAGCAGCTCATACATTATTTATTTATTTTTTTTAGAGAGTTTTCTTTGCTATAGGGCATATGCACTCACCAGAGAGACACAGAGAGAGAGCAAGAAATCCCCCCCCCCGGGGGGGGGTGGATGGCCACATCACAATCCCTTTTCTTCCGCTCACCTCTTGGGATTTTGGCACACATGCACATGTGCCCAGCATGAGTTTTAAGCCACTAGGTCTTTAAAAAGCTTCTCAGAGTATCAGTGCTAAATAAAAATTAGTGATTACTGACTTCATTTAAAGTTAACCAGTAATAATCATAAAAGGAAAATATATTTAAAATAGTCAGTGCTGTTTAATAACATTTCTTCCCCATGTTTTGAAGCATGAAATGATAACCAAATGTATTTCAGAACTTATAGCATAGTTAACATCTTATTGCTTTATTTTACAGAATTAAAGTCAAAGATATAATAAAGACAAAAATGTAGTTTTAAGGCTATGGTTTGAGAAAAGCTGATCTGCTTGAGAAAAATGTTTCTATAGTAGCAAGTATACATTATAATTCCACTCAGTGATAACACCACATAGACAAATGCCTTGTAGGTAAGCTTATGTTATTGCAAAAGACCTCAACCAATAAGCCTCAGCTTACAGAAAGAGAACTAAGGAAAAACAAACAAAAAACACGATCGAGAAACTTTGGCCACCTCAAATTGCTACTCTTAGCACTGTTCTTTGTCCATTACACACTACATTGGTAGGTCCTCGTTGTTAAGGTTCCTCTGTGAGGTATTGAAGTATTGGTATTTTAAATACTCTGTTTCATGTCAAGTTCAGTATTTTTTCTGTAGCACACTATTGATTCAAGATTATTTTAGTCAGACACATTCTTCTGGATGGGGCAAGTAGCATGCATATTTTTACTCTTCTGTGGTTCAGATCCAGTTTGGGGAACTGTGATATATCCTGATTAACTCAATACAAGACCAACATTAAGAAGTCAATACATCCAGAAGAAAGCAAACAATACATAGAAAAAGTTGAAGACATTGAGTCACAAATGCATAAATCATAGAACTAATATTATCCTGATTAGCTACTATTGAATAACCAACTCACTCTACTCCAATAAAATAAAATAAAAATTAGCTTGGCATTTGTGGCCACTAGTGTCAAACACTCATTTTATTATATACTTTAGTACAACTAAAACCATCTCTTTAAAATTTTACAGTTTCTATTTCTCTGTGTCAGTGGTTCTCAAAATCAGCTAGGCAATCAAATCACTTGGGAAACATTAAAAAAATTATTCATGCTCTAGTCTCATCCACAGAAATTCTGATTGAAGTTATTCAAGTGCTGTTTGGACAGTGGGATTTTTAACAATTCCCTCAGCTAATTCTAATGTGAAGTCAATGTTAATCACAATTTTAAGTAGAGCTTTCTTTCTATACTTTGGCTCCTTTGCTGATGTAATTACAACTCGCCTGTATTTCAGCTGAATTGTCATTTTCTCAGAGGAACCTAACCTGATATCCCGAGGTGTCCTTAATTTATACTCCTAGACTACCTTGACACCTGCCTGATTCAAACACTCACCAACTTGTACTGATAGGCATATTTGAGATTTGTCTTGCCATAAGACTCTGAGAGCAGAGAGAATTTATCTACGTTTTCATTTTGGTGTTCTTAGTTCCTGTCCACTTCAATTTTAGGGCCTCCAAAATAAAAGAACTCAGGTCTGGGGACCAGCAGATTCTACAGTAGTTATATTGCTGGGCTCCAACATGGCTGATTGCTGTGTGAGTCCTGGGCCTAGCAGCTTGAAACTCACACCAAGTGTATGTGTGTGAGTGCCCAAAATCCCAGGAGGAGAATGGAGGAGAAAGGATTGCCATGTGGCCATCCCCCTGGGGGGTGATTTCTTGCTTTCTGTTACTGTCTCTCTCTGGCAAGTGCACATGCCTTAAAATACACACACATACAAACGCAGATCAGTAGGTGGAAGTTTTACCAATAATAGGTTCAATATTAATACAGAATACTACAGCCACATTACCTATAATGTGTAAGTATTACATACGTATTACAGCAAGGGTTTTACAAATATTACTTCTAATTCTTTATAGCCTTCCAAGATGTAATAGATATAAAGCAATATATTAATGAGACATTAAAGAGTACTTTCAAATGTTATGAGCTGGGAAGTAGCAGAGCCCAATCTAAATCTAAACTTGGGTTGACATCCACACCTACTTTTTTAATACTGTACTATACCACAGCACAATAACATAAGAAAATACATTCAGAAGTTATGAGATTTATCCCAAAATAGATGAGGCTATCTTGGTAATATCAGATTTTTATCATTTGTCATTTTCATGTGGGTGCTTTATAGAAAGAAATTCACTAATGGTGTCTATCACCATGTTATCATGAATCTCAGTCTTTTTTTAAGATTCATCTGTACTGGGACCGGCAGGTGGTGTGGTGGTTAAGGTGCTGGACATTCCCACATGGGCAACCACGGTTCAAGTCCTGAACCTGGTGGCTTGCTTTTCCACTTTCCCTCTCTCTCTCTGCTCTCTCTCTCTCGGTATATTTCTCTCCAATCCAATTAAAATAAATGAATAAATAAAATTAAGTAAATAATTTAAAAGAGATTCATATATACCTTTGATACATCAGTGTAGTATGTGATGTGTTATATATGTAATTTGGAAAGACAGCTTTAAAATCTTCACTATAAAGATAATATTATAACTGTGTTCAATTTGCATAAATTTCTATTTAGAACATGCTGGATTGAGTCTTAATTTTTGTCTAAATCTGTGATGTCAATGGTTCTTCACTGAGAGACAGGTCTTTTGTTAAGCATTGTGTTCAGAATATACACAGATTATAACATACTTACATTAAAGGTCTTATTTAGCTATAAAATTTTTTGTTAAATTAAAATGAAATTCAAGGTTTTTGTTTTCCTAGAAACAGACTATTAAACTCATGTTCACTTAAAATATTTAATGTTTAAAAATATATTTTCCCATAAACATCCAGAGTAGATGATAAATGTATGTAGAATGACCTTCTGCAGAGGTATTCTCATCCCACAGTATTATTTTAAACACTGAAAACAAAGAACATGTTTGTATTTCTAGGACTTAGGAATATATTAAAAACTAAGTAAAATTAATGTCAACATCAGTATGTTTTTCTTACAGAGAATGTTGGCCTGGCAAGATAGCCTTTTCATATAAATGTACTGTTCTTCTTTTTTTTAATCAAGTTTAAAGTGTTTTTATTGTATTGATCGTTACACATGTTTTCAGGTTGAAGCTGAGTGTGCTTATTGCATTATTATTTTTCATTTAGAATTTAATGATTTTCTGCCAGTAACGTACAGGTCAATTTTTAAAAAGAAAGGGTTGTTTTAATCACTTGATTTATACATTTTTCTGAAAGATAGTGCCACAATGGGAACTCTTTCATCAGATCGCCAAGTCAATGAAGTTCTATGAGGCCATTTTGATGTTAAAGTGTGTTGGAGACTCTTGTTGAGGGGGACTTTTTTTTTCTTAATTTTAGATATTCACATTATTTATGCGGCTGAGAAACTAGACATGATGAATCAGTTGTTTGATTTTTTCCAACTCTGATTTCAGGGTAGATTTGATCACATTCAGAATTGCCTGTATGAGAAATCTTCAAATTTTGATTCCATCCCGTCCTTAAGCTCAGAAGAATTTGACAATAAAACAAGAACCATGATTACTTACATTTAGGGGACATGTAATTGCTGACTTTAAGTAGTACTGGGGCATTTTTTTTTCAAATTGTTATGAAACAGTTTAATTTGAAAGTCTATAAAATAAGCAAGACAAAATATTTGGGATACATAAATTTAAACTTGTCAGTGTAACTATTATGGAATTGTAATTCTTCTTGAAATGGTGTTCATGCATGTTCTCTATTGGGAAACAGTTTTACACTTAGGTTAAATTCAGTGTCCTAGTGAAAATATTTAAGCATGAATTATTGACTATTATAACCAATATATGCTCTATTCAGATTGAAGAAGCAATCGAATTCTTCAATACATGCAATTCTTAAGTCATTGGGAAAGTCATGACATATTTTTCTTTTTTTATGCAAAAATCTATCATAAATTTCCTGATGACCCAACAATAGAAAATATAACTAAATAAGAATAAGGTATGAATTATGCGTCCAGCTCTTCTGCATAGCTAAACTACTTTGGGAAAACAGTTTTAACATTTCTAACCATTGATTCCTTGCAGAGTATGTATTTTGGTGCCATCCTTCCCTCTTGTTTCCATCATCAAAGGCCCATCTTTCTGGATCTCCCATTGTTTCTCATCATATTCCTTCTGCTCTGTTCTTTCAGTACCTTGACATCTAGACTAACTATTAGTGACTGATACGGATTTATATGGACTCATAACTCAACCATCTGTTAATTATAAACAACCAGATACTCACCTCAAAATCATCATTCTACTTCACATTACTTCCTTTTAGGAGGATGGCGTTCTTGCTGTCTACCTGCATGGTGTCAGTATTCCTTGGACACCTGTATATAGGGAATGCCTCATGATGTCAGTGGGCTGAGTTTGAGAAAAGAGGAGTTTAGACAGAGGGGATCATTCATGCACTCAGTTATGCCAGCAGGATCTGCTTAAATCCAACCTCATATTTTACTTGCATGTAATATCAAAGTGGCCTACAGATATTTTGTTTTGGTTTTTGGATTTTTTGGTCAGTTAGGAAGAGGCAGATTGTTGTTTTGCATATTGATCATTCAAATTTGTAACTTTGGTTTTGATATAGTTCAATAGCAAGCTTGAGATCGTATCTCTAGAGTTGGCTTCATTGTTATCTTATTGAAGGACCTCAGTAACTCCCTGTAGCAAACAGAATTGCTATAAGAAAGTATAAGTGACATTATATCTGCCAAGTTAGTAAGCCAAGGTGACAGAATTCTTATATTACTATGGATTTTCTGAAAACACATCTTACTTTGTATCCCAATAAAAGTGGACAACAGAAGTCTTGAAGGATTGCCAAAAGGTTGTCATAGGATGGCAGAGCCTGGTGGCATAGTTTGTAGCAAACTTTAACTACCATGCTGGAAGCCACATGACTGACTGTGGGTTCCAGTTCCTGGGTAGGTAGGACTGTATGTGCATGTCCCTGTCTAGTGTCCTGATGAGCTAGAGAGTTGGGAAAAGCATGATGAAGCCCTGTTGAGAGTGCTTTTGTTCCTCTCTCTTCACACATACATGCACACCCGTATTTGGGATTAACAGTCTGGTGATCCAAATTAATGCACTTTGGTCTAGCCAATGTCTTGATCTATCCATGAAAGAAATCTTTTTAGCCTCATTAATCCCTTAATTTTGAAAATTTATGAAGACATAGAACCTTTTATCAGTAAAATTTACATTCATGTGTAACTACTCACTCTGTGATACATTGGGAAATACTAGAAGACATCATATTTTAGAAGTTTGTAGAATTTCTCTATAAAAAAACACTTTTAAGCAGTTAGCCATTTGGATGCTTGGTAACAATGGTTATCAGTTCAACAGTTCCTTGAAATAATTCATGGAGATTCCTTTTTTTTTTTTTTCCATTTGCCTTTGCCCATGTCCCAGTTCAAGTACACATGGAGATATGATAGAAAGATAAAGTCTGAGTGGAGATAAATTATTATATATGTGTGTATTGTTTATGTTTCTAAGCTGTCATTTATTCAAATGCATGAGAAGTTTTTCGGATAATGTGAAAATTTTTAATGTGTAGCTAACATTTCTTCCCTATGATAAAATGCATCATTTCTAAATGGAGGTGGATGTTCTAATGCAGTGATTTATTTTTATTCAGAGGGAAAAAAATAGCAGGTATTCATGACACTCAAAATCACTACTAAGTCTTTATTCAGATTCTTTTTTATGGAGTTTGTGGATCATTGCAGCGCAACCCTCAGAGGCCCGTGAAACTGACTTGATGGTAACTGCTCATGCACTCCATGCCTCAGAATCCCCATGAATAAAGAAATCAATTATGTGAACAGGTGCAGCCACATAACTAGGTTTCATGCTCACTGGGATATCACGGCATTTAAATTTGATAAAGTTAATCCCTCAGTGTGTACCTTTGTACACAACAATAAGTTCATATACATTCATGAAGATGTGAGTACAGAAATCAAAGCCTGGAAAATGATTAAGAATGCATTTTTGCAAATGGATACAATCATTACGGCTCCATGAAAGATTCTTTCTATGGACAGAATCTGCACAGAAATAAAAAATAAGCTTAAATATTTTTTTTCCAGCCACATACCATTTGCTGGAGATCTGCTTACTGTAGTTCACAGGAAAAGTGAGAGCCAAAAGTACATGACGGGTTTGCTAGAAACAAGCCCTTTACAACCTATGCACTACAGCAAAATCTATAATTTCTCAAAAAAATTAAAGTTTGAAAAACTTTTTTTAGCATAATCTATAGTGACGCTGTATTGATTTCAATGGCTGTGGTTTGATAAAATATTCTCAAAAAGAAATGATACAAGTAGAGGTAAAGACATTAAGAAATGATACCATTTTTGTCAATTTTGATGTGTCTAGTACCTCGTAGTGTTTCCTTAGTCCTAATGATGGCTGCTAATATTTGGATGACCCTCCCCAAATTCCTGTACTGAGACTTGATTGCATTGTAAAGGTGTGAACTGTAAAGTTAGTCTCACAGTGACCAGAGGTGGGGCCTTTGGATATGAGAAGGTCGCTAGGGCAGGGCACCATGATTAAATTCTCATGGGGACATAAACAAAGGCACTGAGACCAAAACAAGACCAAGAATTTATGGGCACAGGCTACACTCAACTCAGCTAAAAGTTTAGCTTTCTGTCATCCGTGAAGCCTTTGGAGTTGCCAGCTAGCAGAATCCTAAGTTTTGCAAATAAACTTTGTTTATTTGTTTAAAAAATATTTATTTATTCATTCATTTATCTTTATTTGACCAAAGAGAGAGAGAGAGAGAGAGAGAGAGAGAGGCAGAGAGAGCTAGAGAGAGCTAGAGAGAGAAAGAGAGGGAAAGTGAGAAGGCAAGCCACCAGATTGCTCAAACCATGGTCGACCATATGGGAGTGTCCAGCACCTTAACCATCACATCACACGCTGGGCCCAGCAAACAAACTTCTATTTGTTTTTTTAAATCAGCTAGTCTCACGCATTCTGATTAACAATGAAATAACAGAGTGAGACTATATATAATTTTTAATGTGACATCATTTTGGTTTATTTTTTAGAAATCTTGAGAAAAATATTGTGGTTGTTTTATAAATAATACATGAACTATGGCTTTATTGCCTGGCGTTCTCATTTTCTTAATACAATAATACAATTAGAATACACAAAGTGGTTTATGTTAAGTGAGTTTTCTTAGATTCTTAAAATATATTTTATTTTAATTTATTTTATACATTTAATCACTATACATCATTTAGCTTGAAAAGTGAATTTTCACAACATGAATACACTTTACACCAGTCTGGTCGAGGATACTGTACATAGATAGTATCAACAGTTTGCTAGAGGGCACATACACTTGTCACAGAGAAGAAGAGAGACACAATCTCCCAATGAGAGGTAGTCATTGTGATCTTTTTACTTCATTTCTGCATTCTTCCAGGATTTGGAACATACATAAACACGTTCTGGGCATGTTTTTCTTTCCTTTACTTCATTTTTTATTGATTTTTTGCCTTAGGGTGAGTGCACTCCCCAGAGATAGACAGAGAGAAAGTGAGAAATAACCTGTCCCCCCCACCCCAAAAGGGTGATAGCTATGCCTCAATTTCTTCTCCATTTTCCTCCTAGGATTTTGGGTATGCACACACACACACCTGGAATGAGTTTCAAGCCACTAGATCCAGGACTCAAACCCCAGTCTACCATGTGGGAGTGCAACGATGTAACCTCTATGCCATTTGCCGGCCATCCTGGGCATGATTTTTAAGTCACTGGAGCTGGGTTTTGAACCACAGTCAGCCATGTGATATCCAGCTCTCTAACCACTAGGCTACAGGGCTGGCTCAGGTGACCTTCCAAGTAGGTTTTTTTTTTTTTTTTTCTGAAAATATTTCAGACTCTAAGTATATTAATTATTACATCAAATTTCTGCTATATTTTCTATAATCTATGTCTGTCTGTCTGTCTGTCTGTCTGTCTCTCTCTTGACCTAAAAAGAGGCAGGGTATAGTGACCCTTAATAATTAATAGCAGTGAATAGAAACACATCCCAAAGAGATTCCATGCATATTAAAATTAGAAGGTAAGACCATTTAAACAGTTAATATATTTAACAACTTAGAAGAAAAGCCAAAACAGGGAATAGATGAAAACTCTGGGCAGAGAAATTAAAAGGTCGTCTTAAAATGACCATTTTTAGCTGAGAATACAATCATGAGATGGACAAGAATACTAAATGGAAGTAAGATATTAGGGCTGCAAAAGAAGGGGTCAGAGAATGTTAAGACAGGGAAAATGATGTAAACAATATCAAACCCACATATCCCTCACCGTTACTGCTGTAGGACTTAATACTCTGCCTCTGAGTTCGGGAACAGGAAGCAAATCACACTGTCGCACTTCTGTATGGCGTTGTGCTGCGGGAGGCAGCTGACGCAGCGAAGACCCAAGGGCAGGGATGACATAAAGGCAGAAATAAAGCTATTAATGATGATGTTTACACAAAAAGTCCTGAGAATCTTAAAGTACTAGAAATATACATGAGTCAGGACCAGCAGTTGGCATAATAGCTATGTCACTGGACTCCCATGTAGTCGATTGTGGTTCGAGTCCCAGACCCAGTGGCTTAAACTCACACCGGGCACGTATGCATGTGTGCCCAAGATCCTGAGAGGAGAATGGAGGAGAAGGAATTGCAGCGTGGCCATCCCCCCTGGGGGGGACGTGATTTCTCGCTTTCTGTCTGTCTATCTATTTCTTGCTGGTGAGCACATCCACCCTATAGCAATAACCTCTCCAAAAATCAGAAAAATAAAAACAGAGAAATATACATGAGTCATTTTAGGCCAAGCTAAAGGGTTAAACATAAGTATACGAGGGGCCAGCAGGTGGCTTGGAGTTTAAGTTAGCTGGATCTCACATGGCAGACTTCGTGGTCCCAGTCCTAGACCCGGCAGCTCGAAAAACAGTTCATGTTTGTGCCTGTCTAAAATCCCAAGAGGAGAAGTGAGGAGAGGGATTGAGGTGTGGCCATCCCTCCGGGGAGGAGAGGAGAGGAGTACATATGCTGTGTACCAAACTAAAAAATAAAATCAATATACTAAAATTAAATAAGACCTATATGTTTGTTCAAAATATTGTTCTGGCAGCCGAACGGGTCACCCCGAGTGAGATCCCTGTCCCTCTCACTTGGCAGATCCCACTTGTCTCAGAGCAGGCACCCATGGCTGAACCCAAGGAGCGGTGCGAGCCAGTGGTTCAGGGACCAGACAAGCAAGACCAGGTGGAGCACGTTCTGCTCACTTCCAGTTGCACATCCGCACCCACGATGGGGACCTCCTTTCCTTCCCAAGTCAAGAACATGCAAACTGGAGGTGGATATGTGAACTGGGCGTTTTCAGAAGGTGATGAAACTGGTGTGTTTAGCATCAAAAAAAAGTGGCAAACCTGCTCGCCTTCTCTTTGTAACAGTGACTCCACAAAGCAGGAACCGTGCCAGGTGCAGATCCGGGGCAGATCTCTATCTGACAGCTCAACTTAAAATATATTTTATTTTAATTTATTTTATACATTTAATCACTATACATCATTTAGCTTGAAAAGTGAATTTTCACAACATGAATACACTTTACACCAGTCTGGTCGAGGATACTGTACATAGATAGTATCAACAGTTTGCTAGAGGGCACATACACTTGTCACAGAGAAGAAGAGAGACACAATCTCCCAATGAGAGGTAGTCATTGTGATCTTTTTACTTCATTTCTGCATTCTTCCAGGATTTGGAACATACATAAACACGTTCTGGGCATGTTTTTCTTTCCTTTACTTCATTTTTTATTGATTTTTTGCCTTAGGGTGAGTGCACTCCCCAGAGATAGACAGAGAGAAAGTGAGAAATAACCTGTCCCCCCCACCCCAAAAGGGTGATAGCTATGCCTCAATTTCTTCTCCATTTTCCTCCTAGGATTTTGGGTATGCACACACACACACCTGGAATGAGTTTCAAGCCACTAGATCCAGGACTCAAACCCCAGTCTACCATGTGGGAGTGCAACGATGTAACCTCTATGCCATTTGCCGGCCATCCTGGGCATGATTTTTAAGTCACTGGAGCTGGGTTTTGAACCACAGTCAGCCATGTGATATCCAGCTCTCTAACCACTAGGCTACAGGGCTGGCTCAGGTGACCTTCCAAGTAGGTTTTTTTTTTTTTTTTTCTGAAAATATTTCAGACTCTAAGTATATTAATTATTACATCAAATTTCTGCTATATTTTCTATAATCTATGTCTGTCTGTCTGTCTGTCTGTCTGTCTCTCTCTTGACCTAAAAAGAGGCAGGGTATAGTGACCCTTAATAATTAATAGCAGTGAATAGAAACACATCCCAAAGAGATTCCATGCATATTAAAATTAGAAGGTAAGACCATTTAAACAGTTAATATATTTAACAACTTAGAAGAAAAGCCAAAACAGGGAATAGATGAAAACTCTGGGCAGAGAAATTAAAAGGTCGTCTTAAAATGACCATTTTTAGCTGAGAATACAATCATGAGATGGACAAGAATACTAAATGGAAGTAAGATATTAGGGCTGCAAAAGAAGGGGTCAGAGAATGTTAAGACAGGGAAAATGATGTAAACAATATCAAACCCACATATCCCTCACCGTTACTGCTGTAGGACTTAATACTCTGCCTCTGAGTTCGGGAACAGGAAGCAAATCACACTGTCGCACTTCTGTATGGCGTTGTGCTGCGGGAGGCAGCTGACGCAGCGAAGACCCAAGGGCAGGGATGACATAAAGGCAGAAATAAAGCTATTAATGATGATGTTTACACAAAAAGTCCTGAGAATCTTAAAGTACTAGAAATATACATGAGTCAGGACCAGCAGTTGGCATAATAGCTATGTCACTGGACTCCCATGTAGTCGATTGTGGTTCGAGTCCCAGACCCAGTGGCTTAAACTCACACCGGGCACGTATGCATGTGTGCCCAAGATCCTGAGAGGAGAATGGAGGAGAAGGAATTGCAGCGTGGCCATCCCCCCTGGGGGGGACGTGATTTCTCGCTTTCTGTCTGTCTATCTATTTCTTGCTGGTGAGCACATCCACCCTATAGCAATAACCTCTCCAAAAATCAGAAAAATAAAAACAGAGAAATATACATGAGTCATTTTAGGCCAAGCTAAAGGGTTAAACATAAGTATACGAGGGGCCAGCAGGTGGCTTGGAGTTTAAGTTAGCTGGATCTCACATGGCAGACTTCGTGGTCCCAGTCCTAGACCCGGCAGCTCGAAAAACAGTTCATGTTTGTGCCTGTCTAAAATCCCAAGAGGAGAAGTGAGGAGAGGGATTGAGGTGTGGCCATCCCTCCGGGGAGGAGAGGAGAGGAGTACATATGCTGTGTACCAAACTAAAAAATAAAATCAATATACTAAAATTAAATAAGACCTATATGTTTGTTCAAAATATCTGAATAAAATAATACATTTAAAGCAGTACATTTATAATAACATTAAAAAACCATGAATATTGGAACAAGCAGTTGGCATAATGGTTATGTGACTGAACTCCCACGTAGTATACCATGGTGTGAGTCCTCGACCCGGTGGTTTAAACTCAGGCCAGGTGTGTGTGTGTGCATGCCCAAGATCTCGAGAGAAGAATGGAGGAAAAGGGATTGCAGCATGGCCATCCCCTTTGGGGGAGGTGATTTCTTGCTTCTATCTCTCTGTCTTGCTCTGTCTCTTTGATGAGCACACATACCCAGTAGGAGAAATCGAAAACTATGAGTAAGTGAACAGTGTAAAGGCCTGTATTATGAAGACAGTGCCAAATAGCTAGAGGAATAAAGGAGGATGTCCTAAAAGCAGTAGCACCTTACTGTGGGAATAGAAATAACAGTGTCAAGATCCTGATATGAATCAGAGTTTTAAACTTAAAATTACAGCTTTGGGGATAAATTTGGTTAGAAATCTTCACAAACTAGGGATAAGGAAACTTTTTTTTAAAAGAGGTTTTTGCCTTAAGGTACATGTGCTCATGAGAGAGAGAAAGAGAGAAAGAAATAGAGACGGAGACAGAAGGAAAGTGAGAAATCATTCTTCAGGGGAGATGGCCACACCACAATCCCTTCTCCTCCATTCTCCTCCCAGGATCTTGGGCAGGCCTACACACGCACCTGCCATGCGTTTCAAGCCACCAGATCCAGGGCTCAAACTGGAGTCCATTATGTGGGAGTCCAATGACATAACTGCTATGCTATCTGCTGGCCCCCACTTTTGAGAGGCTACAAAATCACTACAGAGAAAACAAACAAAAATATAAATTTATCAAAATGAAAACCTTTTGCTTGTGAGAAACATCCCTTGAGAAAATTGCAAGATATGCAACAGACTCAGGATATTTTAGCAATATTATGAAAGGAACAAGTTAAATAATAGGTCTGTGGTTTATTCTTCTTAGTTTCTTGAGGCTGCCTCATATCATTAGCCCAAAAAGGAAAGAGGTAGGTCACTACACCAGTGAACACACAAATGATCAACCTGCTGTCAAATAAACTGGATGTATTTGGTAGTTAGAGTGTCCTTTATGAAATGCATTTGGATGTACCTGGTTTAGGTGACACATGATAGAGAAAAATCTGTGGATTTATGAGATGATTTTCTGGAATATATCTCATCAGCTATTTAATTATGTGGGCATATAATGAAGAGATCTCACGACCAAGAAGGTCCCTTCTGTATAATTTATGATCTCCTTTGTTAATCTGGGTGCTAGGTAAAAAGGAAAGGCATGTGGAGCTGTGGGGATTGTCTCAACATTCTTACTATTTTGCTGTGATTCACACTTACGTATATCCTTAAAAAGACTAATAATGATTAACAATGGGTAAGATCTCTGAATCATAGAAGCCCAACATGATAATTTGATGGGGACCTTAACTAATTCACCTCTACTTTTTGCTTTTTAATCCTTTGTGTGTGTGTGTGCACATGTGTGTGTGTGTGTGCGTGTGCACATGCATGTCTCTCTTTAGCCTGAGTCATCAGAGAATGACAGATTAGACCCACAATGAATCATCGCTAGAACTACCGAAATTAAAACAGAGATTAAGATGACTGACAACAGAATATTGGCAAAGAAGTAGAGTAACTGGAGCTCCAGTGAAGTGCTGGCAAAACTACACATTTTAACAGCCAGTTTGGAATACAATATTTTCTACTCCTGAGTGTTTAACCAAGAGAAATGAAAACATATATGTTGGAAGACACTTTACAAGAATGTGTATAGTGTTTTATTCATAATCTGCTCAGATATAAATACCTCACAAGTCTATCATTTTTAGAGTGAATATAACTCCAAATGTAAATAACTCACAAGTCTATCATCCTTAGGATAAAATAGTGATTTATTCATAAAATAGAATATATTCGGCAACTTAAAAAGAATGGAATGCTAGTATGTGCAATAACATGAATAAATCACAGAAACATGCTTAACAAATGACATGTTGATCAAACAAAAGATGTCCAAAATGAATGTGTGTGTGTTTGTGTGTGTGTGTATGTGTGTGTGTGTATATATATATATATATAAACTCCAAGAACAGGTGAAATGAGTCTATGGTAATCAAAAGGTCAATAGTACTTACCTATGGGTGTAGAGACTGATAGTTGTTATGTAGTGTTGGTGTTCCCTAAGACCACCCTCTGTTTGATATTTACTATAACTCACATAACTTAAAAACTGCTATATTTACAATTATGGTTTCTTTCCATGGAGGAATGCAAGTTAAAACTGGCAAATGAAAGGACACATACAGTATAATTTAAAAGAATCTGGGTACAAATGTCCAATTTTTCAGTAGAATCTGTGGACAGCACTCAATTTTCCCAACCATGAGATGTAAAAGTATATAAAGTATTGTAAAGTATTGCCAACCAGGAAAGCTCACCTGACCCTTTGCTGACTTTTCGTGTTCAGGGTTCTTTGTTTGTTTGTTTGTTTGTTTTTGCTACAGGGTGTATGCACTCACTAGAACAAGAGAGAGACAGAGGGAAAGTATGAAATCACCCTCAAGGGAGGATGACCATGCTGCAAATGGGTCTTCTCCACTCTCCTCTTCAAGTTTTGGGAATGCATTTGCTGGGTGTGATTCTCAGGATGGCAGGACTGGGCTCAAACCGCGAAGCTGGCCATGTGAGATACAGTACCTTAGCGTCCATGCCACTTGTTACCTGCAAGAATTTTATTGGAGGTTTATTCATATAGACATGGTTTACCCCATGTGACTGACTTATGCTGTCATGTCTCTAGCATTTCCCAAGTTCACACTGATCCTATATACTCAAGGTAATATGTGGAAGTTACTTACATTTACCTAAGCAGTGCAAGGAAGCTGTAGAAGTACGATGCAGTTTCTTTAACTATGTAGGCCATATTCCCTACAGCAGAAAAAATTATCTCACTCAGCTAGATGTAGCTGTATCAACTCTCCAAATTAGCAAGTCCATCACTAACCTAGTTTTCTTCTGTATTAATAGCTGAGGTGTTGGAGATTAAGTGGAGTTAACATTTTTTAAGACTATATGTTGTTAAACTTAAAATATAAAATCTATTGCAGCATGGAAAATAGTAATAAAATTTCTGCTGTGTGTGTGTGTATATATGTATATATATAAACTCCAAGAACAGGTGAAATGAGTCTATGGTAATCAAAAGGTCAATAGTACTTACCTATGGGTGTAGAGACTGATAGTTGTTATGTAGTGTTGGTGTTCCCTAAGACCACCCTCTGTTTGATATTTACTATAACTCACATAACTTAAAAACTGCTATATTTACAATTATGGTTTCTTTCCATGGAGGAATGCAAGTTAAAACTGGCAAATGAAAGGACACATACAGTATAATTTAAAAGAATCTGGGTACAAATGTCCAATTTTTCAGTAGAATCTGTGGACAGCACTCAATTTTCCCAACCATGAGATGTAAAAGTATATAAAGTATTGTAAAGTATTGCCAACCAGGAAAGCTCACCTGACCCTTTGCTGACTTTTCGTGTTCAGGGTTCTTTGTTTGTTTGTTTGTTTGTTTTTGCTACAGGGTGTATGCACTCACTAGAACAAGAGAGAGACAGAGGGAAAGTATGAAATCACCCTCAAGGGAGGATGACCATGCTGCAAATGGGTCTTCTCCACTCTCCTCTTCAAGTTTTGGGAATGCATTTGCTGGGTGTGATTCTCAGGATGGCAGGACTGGGCTCAAACCGCGAAGCTGGCCATGTGAGATACAGTACCTTAGCGTCCATGCCACTTGTTACCTGCAAGAATTTTATTGGAGGTTTATTCATATAGACATGGTTTACCCCATGTGACTGACTTATGCTGTCATGTCTCTAGCATTTCCCAAGTTTACACTGATCCTATATACTCAAGGTAATATGTGGAAGTTACTTACATTTACCTAAGCAGTGCAAGGAAGCTGTAGAAGTACGATGCAGTTTCTTTAACTATGTAGGCCATATTCCCTACAGCAGAAAAAATTATCTCACTCAGCTAGATGTAGCTGTATCAACTCTCCAAATTAGCAAGTCCATCACTAACCTAGTTTTCTTCTGTATTAATAGCTGAGGTGTTGGAGATTAAGTGGAGTTAACATTTTTTAAGACTATATGTTGTTAAACTTAAAATATAAAATCTATTGCAGCATGGAAAATAGTAATAAAATTTCTGCTTATAATTATAAGAAGGCAGGAAATGTAATGCCTTGGTTTGGATGCCAGGTGGACCTGGATGGTATGGAGATGAGGAGGGAGAGAGGCAGGGGTTACTGTACAGTGAGAAACAGTTCAGGGGTCTTGCTCTCTCACTAAACAAGCATGATAAATCAATCGGCAGTAAGTAAACCACTCTAACACATATACATTATGCCAATAAAATACGGGGAAAAAAATCATACCACTCAAGGATGAGTCAAACAAAATGGTGGTTAAAAAAATGTAATCACATGAATTATTTTTATACTTCCGAGAAGATGGCTAATTTTCCTTTTGTATGGAGAGTCACATAAGGTGAATATTACAATGAGGACAATGATCTAGATAAACAGATATGAAATTGCTATTTTCTTCTTTTTGAAATGCCCTCATATCTAACCTCTTTGTTTTTCCCAAAAGTTGATCCTGAGGAAGCTGAGAAAGTAAAGCACTAACAGGCAAAACAGAAATATTAGGGAAACGTTCAGAAATATTAGTGTCAGCTGCATCACAGAACACAACATGGCCAAGCGTCGATGACAAATGAACTTTCCTGACAGCCTTCATCATACATTTGCTTATCACAGTAAGACAATCAAATAACACAGAGAATTACTAACACTCTTCACCAAGTTCTTTTAAACTAAGACCTTTCAGAAATGAAGACATAAGCCCCTTGTTCTATTTGGATCAGCGTGTCTGAGTGTGGCTGATCCTGTTAAACCCTATTTAATCCGAGGACATAGTTCTGTCTGCTTGTCTTACATCACTGCCACATTCGTCTGATATGCTTCTCCCTTTAGATAAGCTCACGGAAGAGCCCCTGGCTCCAAAGGATCTGCAGAATTATGGGCTATTAGCTATGGACTATGGACTCTGCAGTGGTCGTGCTGGGGGTAGGGTGACCCCATTCACAGTAGCTCATATGTTTTCATAGCCGACATCCAACTAATCAATGTATCAAGTAATTGAAGTTCTATTATGGAAGGGCCACGCAGAAACATACAGATACTTGAGTTATTTAATAATATATGGTCATTTTAAGATCATAATAGGGTCTGGACAATGGTGCAGAGAACAAATACAATGCTCTGTGAGGAAGACTCTCAGAGAAAGGTTGCCCTTTCACGTCCAGAGAACTCTCTGAGGTTTCTGCTGGCTAAGTCTGCTGGTGGTTCACAGCCCTCTTAGGGATGCTGACTTTCTGTTTCTTTCTCCTTTTTTTTTTCTCACTCATGTAATACTGTATAAACTTAAATCCATACATTACAATGGTGTTTTAGTCATTAATGTTATAACAATTTGTTATTTCAATGGCAACCCAGTCCCCAGATAAAATTAATGATATATTCTAAAAGTATCAAACAGTCTATAATCAAGAATTACTTTCTGAGGAGATGAAGTACAAGAAAAAAGTTATATTCCTTAAAGGATTAATTTGGTTCCATTTAAATCATGTTGTTTTAACTACTTAAAAAGGTAAATAATAATGGGGAGCAACAATTTGAACACAAGTAAAAAAAATACCGGTCTAATCTTAAACCAGCGAACCACTGTTTCTCAACACTACAACCTAAACATTGCAACTGAAATGTAGATACACTCTCTCTGTCTCTCTGTCTCTCTCTCCGTCCCTGATTTACACAGATATAAACATGATTGTAGTTTTATATATGTAAACTGATATGTATGATAAATATCTACTGACATATATGTACAATAGAATAGGAGCATTCTTAACTAGTAAAAACCAATTTTATGCCAGATAATTTCTCTGCTTCCTCTCCAAAGCATAATGGTAGCTCACAGCATGGCTGTTAGTATTTGTTGTGGAGTAAAAGCAAGATTGTAATAAAGTAATATATAAACCATGAAAGGTTAGACTCTATTCGTTACATTATTAACCAGAGTCAGAGACATTCACATTCACAAATTAGAGATGTGAAAAAAATTTTTCTAGCTATACTTTTTTTTTTTTTGAAGAGGTTTTTGCAATAGGGAGCGTGCGCTCACCAGAGAGACACAGAGAGACAGAGAAACAGAAAGTGAGAAATCACCCCCTATGGGGGATGGCCACACCTCAATATCTTCTCCATTCTCCTCTCTCTGGATCTTGGACATGCACATGCACCCAGCGTGAGTTTAAGCCACTGGGTCCGGGACTCGAACCATGGTCAGCTACATGGGAGTCCAGCGACATAGCCATTATGCTAACTGCTGGTCCCTCTAGCTATACTTTTTTATACATTTGTTTTTCATTTATTTACATTTAAATGGTTTATTACCTGTTGATGATATTGTGTATAGTATTCATAACTGGACTTATTTAAATTGAAAAATAGTCTAGTTATACATTTTTTAAAAAATTCAAATGTGAGTTACTAAAACCTCATGAGGTAGGAAAAAAAGATAAAACTTTAAAAAATGAAATGTTCACATGGATTTTCAAATCAATTTGCATTTGTTCTTGTGTCTACTTTTGTCCCAAATGTCTTGAATAAATACTACTTGTTCTAGGTTAATTATAATGAGTCTGCTCTGATTATTAGTGGTAAGTTCAGAAACTTACCTTATTACTTTCTCTTATTTATTACAAACAATGCTTTTACTAAGATAAATATATATTTCCCTATTTGTACATGTGTAAATTATGCTAGTGTATGTAAATTTTATTTAATTTATGCATATTTATCTACATGTTAAATTTCAACACATTTTGCCAATTGTGTCTTAATGTTTACAGACATTAAATTTTGCTAGTTTTATAAGTGTAACATATTGTCTCGCTTTAGTTTAATTTTCAGTATTCTTGTTACTAGTGAGGCTTAACACATTCAATGTTATTACCCATTTAAATTTCATATTCTCTTTCTTGTTGATTCATAACTTTTGTCCGTTTTGTCTTTGTTTTCTGTTTGACTTTTAGAATTGCCTGCATAGAAATGGGTTTATGTTGTTCACATTTACATGTATAGGTGTATATGTATTTTTGTATGTATGACATTTTTTGCTCATTAGTTGCTAATAACTCAAGTCTACGATCGTGCCTTGCTTCTAGTAGTTTCTAGTATCAGTGTAGATGAATTTATCAGTCATCTCTGTGTACAGTTTTTGTTGGCTGCAAGTTAGGAAATTCTTTCCTGAATCTCTATCTTCAGTTATTTTCTAAACATTTCAAACTTCGTTTGTGTATATATTTTCTTACTGCACCATTATTGAATTGCCTATGCTTGAGTCACGGATACATAACGTAACTTGTGCTATATGATTATGCATTATTCACTTAACTCTTTTCCTGAACTCCATCCCTGCATGAACACCACATTGATCTTATTAACGCATCTGTGTAAAAATCACATGCTCTCTTTTAGGAATTCTCCTACTTATTTCCAATTATATTTAAGGCTCTTGAATATGCATATAAATTGTATCATTTTTTTAAAATGCCTGAATATTTCTGTAGGTCTCTTATTAGAATTGACCTAAATAGACAGGTTATATTTATTACATATAGTTTAAACTGTTTTAGCTCCCTGAAAAATAATGCTTTACATTAGGATCTTAACTTATTTTAGATTTTGTTAAAAAATAGTTTTATGTAGACACCTTGGCTCGTTTCCATTTATTTTACATGTCCTATATCTTTTTTGTTTCTCTTATTCTGTTCTTGGATCTACTACTCATTTCAGTATTATGTGACTAGTCCTTAGGTATTTTAAAGTTTTACTATCTCTAAGTTTTGAACTATTTATCTCATTTAAAACATTGTGGTTATTGATATGCATGATTCTTTTTTTATTTAAATTGTTTTCATTGCCAGAAGGTGCATGTGCTCACCAGAGAGAGGAGGAGGGAGGGGAATCACACCCAATGGGGCATAGTCATGGCACAATCGCTCCTTCTCCATCTTTCCATCCTGTCAGGATTTGTGGTAAGCATGCACATGTGCCAGCATGAATTTCAATCCCCCAGGGCCCAGGTCACAGTCACTGATGTGGAATCTGGCTCCCTTACCACTAGGCTATAGGCCCAGATGGCCCTCATTTATTTTTTTAATGACCAAAATTCCCTGGAAATTATTAACTGATTAAATTGTTCTTAATATTTATATTTTAATTTCTGAATTACCTGTACTTGTATATCCTTAAAACAGTATAATGTTTTAAAGCATGTAAATGGTACATAATAATCAAATCAAGGACATAAACAGAGCTGGTCCCATAGCCTAATGGTTAAGGGAGTCAGATCCTACATGGTCAACCATGGTTTAAATCTTCTCCCTGGTCACTTGAAAAACATGCATGTATGGCATGGGTATACATGCCCCAAACCCTAGCAAGATGGAGAAATGTAGAAAAAGGGATTGTAATTTAACAATACTCCATGGTAGTGGGGGTGGTGCTTTCGCCTGCTCCCTCTCTGCGTCTCTCTCTCTCTCAGTCAAGTGGACAGACCCTCTGACAATTAAAAAAAAAGATAAACTACTAATTTTATTTTTAATTTTTTTTCATTTCATTTTCTTCCATACATTCAATCACATTATTTGTCTTACAAAATGGATATTTCAACAGGTGAACATTTCCCCCTAGTAGTGTTGATAAAAGAACAAAATATCTTCAACAGATAATAACACACCTGTTTTTGCCATTAATGCTTTGCCTCTCTGTCCCCCCCTCCCCAAATGTCCTTCCTCAGAGCCTCCTCTTTCACACACACTATATCTGGTATTTACATCTATATATTGTGTTTCTATATCCTTTAGTCAATTAGTTTCAGTTATTGAGTGAAGACACTCAGTATATATTAAGTGGGGATATACAATGCCTCTCCTTCATGGCATGGCTTGCTTCACTCAGCAGTTTAAGTCTTCCATATTCATCCACTTCCTGTCAAAAGCCAGGGTTTTGTTTTTTATATCTGAATAGTATTCCATTGAGTATATGTGTCACGGTTTTTCTGTCCATTCATCAGTTTGTGGGCATTTGGGTTGTTTCCATGACTTAGCAATTGTGAATAATGCCACAATAAACATAGATGTGCAAGCACTTTTCCAATTAAGTATTCTTCTGTCCTTTGGGTAGATACCAAGGAGTGGGATTGCTGGATCATATGGTAGTTCTATTTGTAGATTTTTAAGGAATCTCCAAATTGTTCCCCACAGTGATTGGACCAATTTACATTCCCACCAGCAGTGTAAGAGAGTTCCCTTTTCACCACACTCTTGCCATCACTTACCGTTTTTTTGTTTTTTTAATCTTAGACATTTTGACTGGGGTTAGGTTATATCTCATTGTTGTTTTGATCTACATTTCTCTTACAATGAGGGATGTTGAGCATTTTTTCATATGTCTTTTAGCTATTCGTATGTCATCTTTAGAGAGTGTTTTTTTCAACTCATTCTCCCATCTTTTAATGGGATTGATTTAAACTACCAATTTTTAAGAGAAAATACAGAATATAAGTTGTCATGTGATCCACAGAATGAGACACATGGGAGGTCCAAGTTCAATTCCTGGTCCAAGTTAAAAGCCCAGTATAATGATGTGCGTCTATAATCCCAGAGACTTCCGGGGAGGATGGTGACAGCAAGACCCATCAAAAAATCAAAACAAAACAAAGCAAAAACAAAAATGTTGTGTATTGGTTGGGGCATTTCTTATATTAGGTAAAGCATTCTTATATTTCTTATTTGCATCCATCTATACTTTAAAATTTATACAAGGGGACTTCAAAAATCATATGAGAAGTGGAATTAAAGTACAAGTTTATTTTGGTGCAAAAAAATGAAATATCCTTATATTTTATATGCTTTCTCATGAATTTTTTGAATACTCTTTTTCTATTATGTCCACCATATATCCTAATAAATATTGGGTTGTTTGAAAACTTATGACATATTTTTCATACAAAAATGTGTCATGACTTTTCTGGTGACCCGATAGATGTTACTTTAAAACAAAAAAATTTGTTTTAAATTTAGGAGAGAGAATACATGTGCAAAAGAGAGAGAGAGAAAAACACCTTCATTCCTCTTTCTCCAGCCTTCAAGCTGGTCAGGATTTTGGTCATACAGGAGTGTTTGGCTGTGTGCTTGAGGTCAATTTGGCCAGGGATTTAAACCATCCTCAGCCATGTGGTTTCAGGCTCTGCAGTTTAGTAAGCAACTGATTCCACCACCAATCTGGGCCAGATGTTACATGTTAATAAATACCTTTTGACTTTTGCTAAATTTTATAGTGTTTATTACTAAATTATTCTGCAATTTTGGGACCAGCAGTTAGTTTAATGGCTATGTCGCTGGACTCCCACGTAGTCAACAGCAGTTCACATCCCGGACCCGGTGGCTTAAAACTCACGCTGGGTGCATGTGCGTGCGTGCCCAAGATCCCAAGAGGAGAACGGAGGAGAAGGGATTGCAGTATGGCCATCCCCCGGGGGGGGATTTCTTGCTTTCTGTCTCTCTGTCTCTCTCTGTCTGTCTGGAGAGTGCACGTGCCCTATAGCAAAAACCTCTCAAAAAAAATTATTCTGCAATTTTTAGATAATTTTTTACTCTAGTGGATTACTCATCAATATTTTGTTTGCATTCATTCATAAGTTGTTTATGGGAAATGTTTTTGATTTTTAAACTTGGTTAATAAGCTTTTAAATCACTTTGATAGTTATTTTTAAAGGTATTTTTTTCCATAGGGCATGTGTGCACTCTGGAGAGACAGAGAGAGACAGGGAAACAGAATGCAAGAAATCATCCCCAACATAGATGCCATGCTACAATTCCTTCTCCATTCTCCTCTCAGGTTTTTGGATATGTACACATATGCGTCCGGCATGAGTTTCAAGTCTCTGAGTCTGGGACTTGAACCACTGTGACAGTCCAGTGTCTTAACCACTATGCCACCAGCTGGGCCCCCAGATAACAGGCTGTTAAATATATACATAAATTTTTGCTCTACTTTTCTCCAGCAATTCATCCATTCTAGGAAGATTTTCAAAATTTAGAACATAGTGTTACTTTATTTTAAAAATTCTATATATAGCATTTCTTCAGGTTTATTTTTTCTTATGTTCTCATATATATTTTTTCTTAGATCTTGTAATATTTTTATAATTAGAAAATAGCAATTTGTTTTTATAGCCTCCTCTGCCTAAACACCCACAGTGTTCTAACAAAAATATATTCACATTTGGCATTTAGATTTGAGTTAGTTTTGGATCAATGTCAAGTTACAGTATTTATTTTCCTTCTCTTCTTTTAGCTTAACCCATATAAATTAAGGACTTTTTTCCAACTGGTTCACTCATATAATTCTGTTTGAATATACATATATATATATATGTATATACACACATATATATATGTGAATATACATATATATCTGTGAATATACATATATACATATATGTGTGTGAATATACATATATACATATATGTGTGTGAACATACATATATGTGACTATACATATATATGTGAATATACATACATATATGTGACTATACATATATATGTGACTATACATATATATATACATATGTGTGTGAATATACATATATACTTATATATGTGTGAATATACATATACATATGTGTGTGAATATACATATGTATACATATGTATACATATGAATATACATATACATATGTGTGTGAATATACATATGTATATTCACACAGACATATATACATACACACATACATACATACTTGTAATACTGACGTCTAACCAACATCAGGGTTCCAAGTGCTCTTCCAGTGAATTATGGCATAGAATATAGGAAATTAAATGTGGTTAGTTGTTCTTAATCATCTTTAAGGTACAAACATTTATAGCTATACCCTTCCTTTTAAAATATATAGATATGCTAGTGGCTGTATATCAAACATGAGGTGTTATCTGGTGGTTTTGTTTACACCCCCCTGATGGTTAGTGATATTGAAAACCTTTTCACATACCTGTTGACCGTTTATATGTCATCTTTGGAGAAATATCTGTTCAATTCCTTTGATCATTTTTTGAATATGAGATTGTTTTGTTTTGCTGTTGGGTTATAGGTGTTCTTATTATATTTTGGATATTAACGCTTCATCAGATGTATGACTTAAAATACTTTCTTTAGTTACTTAGATTGGATTTTCATTTTGTTTATTTCTTTGCTGAATAAGAAACATTTTACTTTTGTGTAGTCCTACTTGTGCATCTTCATGTTTGTTGCCTATGCTTTTGACTTCAAATCTAAGAAATCATTGCCAAATCAAATGTCAGAAGTTTCCCCTTTTTTTTGCTTCTAGAAGTTTTACAATTTTAGGTATTATGCATAATCCATTTTAAGTTAATTTTTGTGTATGATATATAATAAAGGACCAATTACGACAGATACGTATGGGCAAGAATATGGAGAGAAGGGAGTCTTGACACATTGATGGGAATATAAATTGACATAAAAATTATGGAAAATGTTATGAAAGCTCCACACAAAATTAAAAACAGAACTACAATGTGATGCAGCAATTCCATTTTTGGGAATAGCTGAGAGATGAATATCAAAATATCAAAGAGATAGTTACACTATTATAATCATAGTAGTGGCATTAACAATAGCGGAGACCTGGAAGTAACCTACATGCCCATCAATAAACGAAGAATAATGTGTATGATAATATATTTAACTGTACTGGTGTGCAGTGTATTTATGCTGGGAAAATTCATTTTACAAGCTGTTAGGACGTACAGTGATTGAATGTACAAAATAAATTTTAAAAAGGAAATATGGTGCATACATATAATACAATATTATCCAGCCTTTCACAAGAAGAAAATTCTTTCTTTGGCTACAACATGAACAAATCTGAAAGACATTGTGCTGAGTGGTATAAGCCCAACAGAGAAGGACAAGCACTGTATGATCACGTGAATGAGTAGAATCTAAGACAGTCAAAGATACAGAAGTGAAGGTAGAGCAGTGATTTCCAGGGACTGTGGGGAGAGAGAAATAGGGAGTAATTATTCAAATAGTGCAGTTTCAATTATACAAGAGTGAATTGGGACCAGCAAATGGTGTAATGGTTGCATCACTGGACTCCCACATAGTTGACTGTGGTTCAAGTCCTAGACAAAGTGGTTTAAAACTCAAACTTGGGTGTGTGTGCGTGCATGCCTAAAATCCCAAGAGGAGAACAGAGGAGAAGGGATTGTGGCTTGGTCATCCCTCTTGGGGGATGATTTCTTGTTTTCTGTCTCTTTGTCTCTCTCTATGTCTCTGGTAAGCAAACATGCCCTATAGCAAAACTCTCTTTCAAAAAAAAAAAAAAGTAAATCTTAGATCTCTATTGAATAGCATAGTTACAATAGTTAATGACATTGTATTACATGCTTAAAATTTGCCAAGAAGATAGATATTATGTGAAGTGTTTTTATCACTATAAAAATATCAATAATAAACAGAATGCAGGGCTAGACACTTGTAGGTGATGTATAGGTTCATGGCACAGATTGTGGGGATGTTTTCACAGGTGCATGTTTATCTTCAAACTCACCAACTGTGTATATTAAATAAGTACAGCTTTTTGTATGTCAATCACACCTTATTAGGGTGGTTAACAAATCAAAACAAAATAAATAGGTCCAAGTTTATACTTTAAATTCCTATATATATTCATGATAGCATTTTTTTTTTTTTGGAGAGATTTTCACTGTAGGGCGCGTGTGCTCGACAGACAGACAGAGAGAGACATAGAGACAGAAAGCGAGAAATCACCCCCCAGGGGGAATGGTCACGCCGCAATCCCTTCTCCTCCACTCTCCTCTCGGGATCTTGGGCACACACGCACACGCGCCCGGCGTGAGTTTTAAGCCACCGGGTCCGGGACACGAACCGCAGTCGACTATGTGGGAGTCCAGCGACATAGCTATTACGCTAACTGCTGGTTCCCATGATAGCATATTTTTAAACCTCTAAAATTCACTGTTAGCCAAGTTGTTACCAATGCCGATTCCTGAGTTACTCAGACATAAAGCTACTTATGACTTTTGCCTGAAATGCCCAGATGCTACAAGAAAACTTAAGTATTTGCCCTGAATCATCAAGGTACTTAGAACTGTGTGTACTGCACCATAAAATCAATTAACAGATGTTTTTCCTCAGCTCAATGCCTCTTTCTCATTTGCATACAAAATATTGCATCCTGTTATATAGATGAATCTTCTTTTATGATTACAGAGCAATATATGTGAACGAATAATATTAACTTTATGCCTTTATTTCTTTTCCATAAAATAATGTTTTAATTAACATATTGACTTTTTTGTCACTTATTCTATGTTTTGATCATCAACATAAGAATACAAGTTATATATAACTTGATAAATGCATACTTCTTTAAAAAATCATATATATTCTGAAAAATATATTGTAATTTTTATAAATTTCGAAAACAAATTTTAAAGTATTTGATTCTACCGTTTATCTAAAAGTTTGACTTTTCCATATACTCAGACTCATTCATTTTTAATATGCTCTCACTTTTTTTGCATTTGTTTCATCATTTCTCAAGTCTTAATTTTCCCTTCCTGTCTCTAGCTCCTGTATGTGTGTGTGTGTGTGTGTGTGTGTGTATGTGTGTGTGTGTGTCTGTGTCTGAGTGCATGTTCCCTAAAGAGAGGAGCTAGCTGTTCAAAAGGCATAAATAAAGCAATGGATGAAAAAAATGCAACATCTTTATTTCATAATTAATCTAAATTTTAGCTTATTGGGTTTTTTTTATTCTTTTTTTTTTTTTTTGGAGAGGTTTTTGCTATAGGGCGCGTGCGCTCACCAGACAGACAGAGAGAGACAGAGAGACAGAAAGCGAGAAATCACCCCCCAGGGAGGATGGTCACGCCGCAATCCCTTCTCCTCCATTCTCCTCTCGGGATCTTGGGCACGCACGCACATACGCCCGGCGTGAGTTTTAAGCCACCAGGTCCGGGACGCGAACCGCGGTCGACAACGTGGGAGTCCAGCGACATAGCCATTACGCTAACTGCTGGTTCCCTGCTTATTGTTTTAATATGTGTAAAATATAAACTAGCTAAGGCCAACAGGCAGTATGGTGGTTAAGATGCTGGATCCCACATTGGTGATTCTGCAGCTTGAGTTCCAGACCCTGCAGCTTGAAAGACATGCCTGGTACATGTGTGTGCATGTCCAAAATCCTGATTGGAGAATACAGAAGTGATTGAGGCATAGCCATCCCCCCCAGGGGGGTGATTTCTCTCTCTCTCTCTCTCTGCCTCTGTTTTGCACACATATTATGGTCGAATTCTTCTATACATATATACAAACACATATACAAATACTCCCACACACACTGACTGTATACTATGAGTAGAATTGAATAAATGCTACTATCAGAGATAAAGTTAGAAAACTTTCTAAAAAATACATGAAAATATAATGTAAAGGTAACACATTTGCAAATATAGAATAAGGTAGGAAAGATTTAAGTGATATTTACAGGATCAGAAATTATCTCTCAAATGAAGATATTCTTGAAAGCTTTAAATAAACATTCATATCTAAGGCCAGTATGTGACAGAATAATTTTGTTGAATGTCCAGCCACATTTGAGACATCATAAAAGAAATTAAAAAAAAACTAAATAAGGGGTTACATAAAGCCCTATTTATGGAAAGTTATGATTTATAATAATTCATTATTATTACTATTACCTATATGATAATTGGAAATTTTCCTTAATTCCTTTTATGAAATTTAATATGTTTAAGAAACATTGTGAAAGAAGGCAAGCCACATGTAATGAAAAGAACATAAGCACCTCTGGTGGAACAACTTGGATCAAATCCTATCTTTAGAAGCATCAAAACTTTGTGACCCTGGAGCCAGCAGGTGGTGTGGTGAGGTACTGGACTCCCACATGGCTGAAAGAGGTTCATGTCCCGGACCTGGCAGCTTGCTTTCTCACTTTCC